>NW_015167057.1:309362-331929 GCF_001447785.1 Gekko japonicus | reverse complement strand
AATAGGTACCACTTCGGTGGGAAGGTAACAGCGTTCTGTGCGCCTTGGTGTTTGGTCATGCTGGCCACATGACCACGGAAACGTCTTCGGACAGCGCTGGCTCTTCGGCTTTGAAACTGAGATGAGCACCGCAACCCTAGAGTCGGATTTGACTGGCTTTCGAGCAAGGGAACCTTTACCTTTACCTATCTCTTATCATATTTATTTTCCATTCCAATAAGAAATGAATAATATCCAATATTTAGTAAATAAATCAGGTTCCATGGAGTTACTCCTACTGGCCCTTTGATAGTATGTTAATAGTGCAATAAGCCAAATCTTGTTAAACCGCTCAGCGATAGTTGGTGATTGTGGCTTTTCCCAGTTTCCCGGTTCTGGGGAAAGCCCTCACTTTATTTAGTTGGTACCATGCCCACTAAAACAATGGAGGGAAATAGGACCATGCCCAGGGCTTCAGTTGTACTGGGGATTATTGGGGCTCAACCCTAGTATCTGTTTTTAATAGAAGAAGAAGAGGAGGAGGAGGAGGAGATTGGATTTATACCCCACCCTTCACTACCCAAAGGAGTCTCAGAGTGGCTTACAAACTCCTTTCCCTTCCCCTCCCCACAACAGACACCCTGTGAGGTAGGTGGGGCTGAGAGAGCTCTGACAGAAACTGCTGTTTTTCGAGAACAACCCTGCCAGAACTATGGCTTGGCCAAGGTCATCCAGCAGCTGCAAGTGGAGGAGTGGGGAATCAAACCTGGTTCTCCCAGATTAGAGTCTGCACTTAACTATGACACCAAGCTGGCTCAGAGCATTGTGATATGTGGAACAGTACATTAAAAGTCTCTCAAAAGATACAGTCTGCTTTTACCTCACCAGGGAGCAGCTGCAGGCAAACCCCCCCCCCCCACTTAAAACTTAGAGGTTATGATGGTATTTCTGTACTAACACTAAACCGTATGCTAGTACTTTACTTCTCGTCCACCTTCCTCCCTCAGGCTACAGGCAGACTACATGATCATGAAATGATCCAACAAAGAAAGCATAATACATACAACTGTTAAAACTGGAGTACAAAATTGGGAGAGCAATGGAAGAACAACAGGATAATACATAGAACACGGCAATGCAATAAAGCAATTCCGGAAATGTTGCCTAAATCCATGCTTGCTGATAAGAACATAAGAGCAGCCAATCTTGGATCAGGCCAATGGTCCATCCAGTCAAACACTTTGTCACACAGTGGCCAAAAATACCAGGTGTCATCAGGAGGTCCAGCAGTGGGGCCAGGACACTAGAAGCCCTCCCACTGTTGACCCACCCACCAGGCACCAAGAATACAAAGCATCACTTGCCCCAGACTGAGAGTTCCTATCTATGTTGTTGTTCAGTCGCACAGTCGAGTCCGACTCTTCGCGATGCCATGGACCAGATCCCGCCAGGCCTTCCTGTCTTCCGCAGTCCTCTGACGTTCGCTCAATTTCATGTTCATTGCATCTATGACACTGTCTAACCATCTCATCCTTTGCCGTCCCCGTCTTCTTTGACCTTCAATCTTTCCCAGCATCAGGGTCTTCTCCAGTGAGTGCTCCCTTCTCATTTGGTGGCCAAAATATTTGAGCTTCAGTTTCATTATCTGGCCTTCCAGGGAACAGTCAGGGTTGATTTCTTTGAGGATTGACTGATTTGTTCTTCTTGCAGTCCAAGGGACTCTCAAGAGTCTTCTCCAGCACCATAGTTCAAAAGAATCTATTCTTCTGCGCTCGGCCTTCCTTATAGTCCAACTCTCGCAGCCATACATGACTACTGGGAATACCATTGCTTTGACCATGCGGACTTTTGTTGGCAGGGTGATGTCTCTACTTTTTATCATGCTGTTTAGGTTCGCCATCGCTTTCCTCCCAAGGAGCAGGCGTATTTTAATTTCATGGCTGCTGTCACAGTCTGCGGTGATCTGGGATCCCAGGAACGTGAAGTTCCTTTCTACACCTTGTGTCTAATAGCTACTGATGGACCTCTGCTCCATATGTTTATCCAATTGCCTCTTGAAGCCATCCATGCTTGTAGTCACCACCACCTCCTGTGGCAGTGAATTCTATTTGTTAATCACTCTTTGGGTGAAGAATGAATTCCTTTTATCTGTTCTAACCCAACTGCTCAGCGATTTCATTGAGTGCCCACAAGTTCTTGTATTGTGAGAAAGGGAGAAAAGTACTTCTTTCTCGACCTGCTCTATCCCATGCATAATCTTATAAATCTCGATCACGTCAGCCATCATTTCTCCAAGCTAAAGAGCCCTAAGTTTTTAAACCTTTCTTCATAGGGAAAGTGTTGCAACCCTTGTGGCACTATGGAATAGACCACAACACTTTTCTCAGCTTTAGTTTGTGGGGGGGGGGGTTTTCAAATCCTGACCACCCATGCCAGAGACCTTTGAGGAATGATCATAGCTCAATGGAAGAGGATGTGCTTTGCACACACAAAGGTCCAAGACTGATGCTTGGACTAGAGTTTCCAGGTCCCCCCTGTCCACTGGCAGGGGATGGGGTATAGGGTTTCCATATCCAGATTGGGAAACTCCTGGAGATTTGGGGATGGAGTCTGGGGAGGACAAAGGACCTCAGTGCTTTGCTACAGAGCCCACCCTCCTAAGCATCCATTTTCTCCAGGAGAACTGATCTCCGTCGTCTGGAGATAAGCTGTAATTCTGGGGGATACCCACGTTCCACCTGGAGGCTGACACCCCTCACTTGGATTCTCCAGTTGAAGTGGTGCAACACAGAACATTTTTAGGTACAATTGTTAAGCAAATAATGTAGGCTTTCTTTGTGGTTAGATGTATTAGGCAAAGATCTAGTACACGCACTAGCATTAAAAAGTCTGCATATAATCTAACAAGAACAACTTGTATTGTACACGGTCTTCAGTCTTTTCAGATGCAGAACCCACCTTTAATATTCAGTTGCCGCGTGGGGATCCACTCAGAGGAAGAGGAGGAGCCGGATTTGCAGCCCCACTTGTGGGAAGGGGGGGGGAGTGGTTCTGTGTTGTAAACACAAACAGAAAATCAGAGGCCTGTGGTTCAAGGACAGGCTCCGTCGTCTGGACCTGGATAGCCCAGGCAAGCCCGATCTCATCAGATCTCGGAAGCTAAGCAGGGTCGACTCTGGCAAGTACTTGGATGGGAGACCTCCTTGGAATGCCAGCAGTCCAGAGGCAGGGACACAACTATTCTTCCCACTTCAATGAAACAGATTCTTTCAGTGCTCATGATATGCCTAACAAATTACTTCCTTTATATAAAAACACTATCTTAATTACTAACAGGTGGCAAAGCAAGGTCACACATTTAAAGAGAACACTTATACTGCCCAGACTTGCCCTTGTATACATACAGATCTTGTACACGCAGAGGAAATAGATGTTTTATAAGAAAAAGCTCAAATCTAGCTCAGAATTTAGTCCATGAGGAGAAAGTGAGTTTAAACGGAATATCCATCTGGCTTCTTCCTGCAAAAGTATCTTGTGTACGTCCCTACTATTGTTTGCTACAGACAGAACTGGGTAGCGAAACTCATCACATTTATGATAGTTAGAGACAAAGTGCTCAGTTAGAGCAGCCTCAGAGATATTATGTCTTATGCGTGGTTAGCCAGATGGCCGGCAGGGGAAGCCCCACCCCTGAACATCTGACACAGTGACATCACCGGTAGTGACGTCATCATGCTTGAGGTCCATTGCACGGTGATGCTCTAGCATTCAGGGGGAAACTCTATGGTTACCAGGTCAGGAGCCAGGATGAGGAGCCGGGAGCCCCCTGCCGCCAGTAGGGGTCAGTCACCAGAGGTTGCCATGAGTTCTAAGTGGAAACACACTCACACATGCACACATGCAAAATACAAAAAAAAAAAAATGGGGGGGACAGGGAGTGGTCAGGCCAGGCCAGAGAAAGAAGACAGGGGGTGTTGTCTCTGAAATGGCTTGTGCTTTTTAAAAAAAGTCTTCTCCACGGCTGAGTGAACTCTTCTTACTCCTCTCTCTGCAATGTCACAAAAAACAACGGTGGCTTCACAGAGGCTCATGATAAGCATCTGGAAGTCCCAGCCCATGTCCTGAAGACCCCTACCTTCACAGCTTAGAAGGTTCAGAGCTGGGTTTTGCATGGGACCACAGTTTGCTGTGGAAGTCAAATCCACATTTACTGACTGAACTAGATAGGCATTGGCTGTTGCCCGTTGGAGCAGTCAACGCCAGATTAGGTAGGCCAGTACTCTGACTCCATGGAAAGCAGTGGTTAACTCCGTCCTCTCTCCCTGTGGAAGAGGATCTCTGGTGGCATGCATCAGCCTCCATGCTGGTGTTCACAGCAAAAGGAGGCTGAGTGAGTATGCTAAGGTGCCACTTCAGCTTAAATTGAATTTGCCCACTTTCTGGCAAATCAGGTTGACCGATACTTTAACACATGATTGTGTTTCTTTTCACCTCACTCTCACTACATATCTCTATCTCTCTCTCTCTCTCTCTCTCTCTCTCTCTCTCTCTCTCTCTCTCTCTCTCTCTCTCTCTCTGTAGGAGGAGCATGCAGCTATTTGCAGAGATTTACCCGTAAACCTTTTCCCTTCTTCTCCCCTTTTTAATTTTATTGCGTCCATGAGAAGTAAATTGTTTTGCTAGCCTCTCTTAGAAACAGATCGATTGCGAAGGCAGACGTTTTTCATTTCGGTTTAATTGACATCTGCGGATGGTCCCCTTTGCCATTAAATAAGAATTAGGAAGGGGCTTTCCCCCCATCCCTCGGAGGCACTTTGTAATTATCTCCTCTTTTAGTCTCTCCTTTCTTGCTGAAGTCTTATCTGTTTGATTCCTTTTCCTGGGTCTCGATTTACATTTTGATGAAAAAGTCATAAATGGGGAGGAAATGAATCTGTGTTCTTTCTCCCCCCCTTTGCTACGTATCCCCCACTATCATCCAAGACTAAGAAATTCATGCACTGCCTTAATACTTTCATTTCCTGCAAGCTGACCCACGTCAAGCTACACGATCCGCAGTCTCGTTTGATGTGCCCTTTTGTGGATTGCACCACATCAGACGGCAGTTATGGGACTGGATGTTTCCCCGGCTTGAAGAATATCTCCCTGTGCATGCTAACATAGAGAAGGTTCAAGGCCAGCGCTTCTCTGTCATGTGCCAGTTTTGGACATGCAAGGCGGCTTTGTGCTTCTCCTTAAAGGTGGGGGTGCATTCCGTTATTCTGTCATCCATCCTCTGGCCAAAGTGGTACAGTCCTCTCATGGTAGGAGCTGGCTGATCATGTGCTCCAGTCTCTCTGTCTGAGGAAGAAACCTGTTGCGGAATCTACCCAGTCTATCTTATTGAGGCCTCGCATGATTTCTCTAATGGTCATAAGCTTCAGGCTTCTCCAGTTCCCAACCCCAAATGGATCTTTTCCCTTGTGACTCACCTTGGTACCTCTGCATTGCCCTGTTGTTGACTGTTGCCTCCCTGTAGCCCTTTTCCTCTTTCATCATTGCATATCCACTGATGCTTCTTCCTAATCTTGGAATAGTGCTTGTCTTTGGTACTGTGGGAAGAAGACGAAATCTCCGCAAGGGGATGCAGCCCCTGGCCCTGCGGGCATCACAGGGATAAAACTCAAATCTCTTGAATGGAATGGCGGGGATCTTTGAGTCCCACCTTACCCGGAGATGGTCTAGCAAAGCACTGAGCCCCTCCCAGCCACACTCATCCTAGGCGGGCACCCGCAGCTTGGCTTTAGACACCGGCTCTCTTCTGCCTCTATTTATTTCAACTATTTTTGATCTCACTTCTCTCTTGATTTACATGCCTCACAGCAACTTACAAATTTACGATCATAGATGATGTAAAACCGCATCATAACAGTGCCTAACGTACCAGCCCCTCTACTGTGAGCCAATATATCTCTCAACCAGAACAAAATCTCATTACTCTCATCCATCACACTTCAAAAGCCTCTCAGCTTGGGCAACTCTTCCTGTGGCCGCGCAGGGAACAAACCCTCCTCAAACCAAACAGCATCTTTTCCCTGAAGCAGAGAATTCATCCCAGACTTCCTCTGCTTCCTTGGGGCAGGAGGGGCTTCAGGAGATCCCAGGAGGTGTACCCTTTGTCTCTACCAGGGTACTCATCCAGAAACAGCCCCCTTTGTTGTAGGAAAACGCTTGGCTTGGGACCAGTGTTCCCTCTAAGCTGAGTTAGTGTGAGCTAGCTCACAGTTTTTTAGCCTCCAGCTCACACATTTTTGTCTTCGCTCAGGACGGATGGCTCCGGAGCAAACTGATTTATGCAGCAGCCAAATCGCTTGCTCACAACTTTAATGCCGGTAGCTCACAAAGTAGGATTTTTGCCGACAAGACTCCACAGCTTAGAGGGAGCATTGCTTGGGACCTCCCGACATTTTGCGGGACCCTCCCCGACCATAGCTGTTTTGTGATAGATGGGCTGTGGCTCAGTGGCAGAGCATCTGCTTGGAACACAGTCCCAAGTTCAATCCCCGGCATCTCCAGTTAAAAGAGCTGGCAGCAGGTGATGGGAAAAACCTCTGCCCGAGACCTCAGAGAGCTGCTGCCAGTCTAAGTAGACAGTGCTGACTTTGAAGCACTGAGGGTCTGATGCAGTATAAGGCAGTTTCACGTGTTCATTTGTGATTGGTTCCCATATCCTGTGGCAGCCATTCTGTGGTGGTGCCAACGACCCTTCCTCAAAATTCCACACAGAGTTGGAGTCTCCTGGATTAGGCCATCCTTCTGCATGACCTGCTGATCCATGCCTCCTCAAGGTGTTTGCCAGTTCTCTGGCTGTTGAGACTTGGACTAGTGAACCAGTTTGGTGTAGTGGTTAAGTGCGCGGACTCTAATCTGGGAGAACCGGGTTTGATTCCCCACTCCTCCACTTGCAGCTGCTGAATGACCTTGGGCAAGTCATAGTTCTGTCAGAGCTGTTATCTCAAGGACAGTCCTCGAAAGAGCTCTCTCAGCCCCGCCTACCTCACAGGGTGTCTGTTGTGGGGAGGGGAAGGGAAAGGAGTTTGCAAGCCGCTCTGAGACTCCGAGTGAAGGGCGAGGTATAAATCCAATCTGTTCTCTATCAACGCTTCAGCCTGAGCAACTGAAATGTTGAACAAAAAGATCCCTGAAACTCCACTAGAGAGTCACTAGATGCCCCCATATCTCACCTTCATTGCTCATTTGCCAGCTCTGGCCCATTGGATGAGATGGCAAGATCCCTCTGCAGACCCAAATGTCCCATTTGTATTTTGGGTGGCAGCAAGAAGCCGGTTGACTCCGGCCGAGCATCTCTTTGGAGGTATCTGTGGCTCGCACTTGCAGATCCTTCAGCCTTTCGGTGGCTCAACCCCGGGGCGAGCATTTCCCTCCCTTAAGCCCCACTGGCACGACGCCTGTCGAGTCTTCGCTTCACAAGTGCAGACACCTCCCTCCCAAGAGCTCCTTGGATGGAGATCTGCATCGGTGCCTCAGGGATCCTCTAATCTGAAGACGAATGTGTGGAGTGTTGGGCAAGTCAGAAGGCATTAAAGATCACTGCGCCGAGGCCTTCACTTCACCAGCCCGGGTGTGAAGCAGCAGTACGACACAACCAAGCCCTAACACTGGCAGACCTTCAGCTTTCAAAGCTGCTGTCTGGTGTCATGATTCTGTGGCTCGTCACCGGGATCGGCGTGGTGATATTTGCAGGCCGTTGCTCTGATATGCGCCATTTGTCTCTGGGATGAGATTCTTCGCAAGCTGTGGCAGCCTGTTTTGTCAGCAGGGCTGGTCGCTTCCGTTTAAGGGTGCGAGGAGGATAGGCAGAGGCCTTTGCTGACCCGTTACAGGCAAGACAGTGAAAAGGGGAGGAGGGGAGAGAGAGAGAGAGAGAACAAACTTCGTGTTCTACTTAAGCGGAACCTGACAGAGTCGAAAGCAAACAAGCTTTCCCATGACCACCCTCCAGTCGCCGCCTGCCAGAGAGCTGCCTTCCCTGCCAGATTACAAAAGAGTCACTTCCTTGAGCTTGATGAAGAGTCCCGCTGCATGTCTTCCTATCTATTTGTAGTGCAGCAGGGAACAAATTTTTCCCTCGGCCGACTGTCATGCGAATTTCTCAGCATGGATTCCCAGGGCACCCCCCCCACACACACACACACGAACAATTTCTATTCATGCTGAATCAATGCAGGATAAACACTTCCCTGGGCATCTGCCAAGTCCCTTCTGGAAGACAAATGCTGGACTTGATGAATCTCGGTTTGATCCTGCAGTGCAATTCATAATTTTGCGTGGGGAGCCCCAGATCCCTGGCGAGACTCCCTGGCCCATCCTTTACCCCTCCGCCAGCTCTGCTCTGCTGCGGCGGTTCCTTAATCCCTCCGCCTCGTGTGCTGGAGGTGACATGAGAGTACGCAGCAGCCAGTCTCCCAAACGTCCTGACGAATCCACTTCCTGCCACTTAACTAGATTAGTTCTGATTCCATTCTGTTCATGCCGCCATGCATACATCGAGGGCAGGCAATAAATATACAGTAAGTGAATTCTGGAGGCAGCAGTATTTCATCAGCTAACTCAAAATAGTTGGGCATATGGCGGGGGGGGGAGGGAGAGGAAAGCTAAATAAATAAAACCCACAATCTGTTGTTATAAAAATACATCAGAAATGTGTGTATGTGTGCCCGCGCGTACGTACACAGCAGACTGTATTCCCCACGGGGCATCTGAATCGTTGCCAAGAGTTCAGATGGCTGACAGTTCCCATCTCCACACCCAGTCACTGAGCCATCCACTGCCCCTTGCCTGATATGATTTCTGCATCATCGGGGGCTTCGCTGGAAACGACAGCTTGCCCCCTCACTGCGTCACCCCACTATTTCTGGAATGGAGATAACCTCTCTTGGGCTTATCGGCACCACCCTGGCTTTTGCCTGATAACCTCACTTGGGTTTTGGGGGAAAAGATGGCTCCCAATGGCAAGTGTGACAAATTTCCTTCCTTTCAAATGCTCTCAAGATGCCAGCTTTGAGGAGGAGGATATGGGTGATAAGGTTTAAGACACAAAACCAGTTCTCTGGCTTTTAGAAGGCAAAGAGTAGTTTCATTCTCTGGTGAGGTTCAGATTCATTTGAAGGAGGATGAGGAGAAGCGGTCCCCATCCCCTCAATTAAAAAAATGATAAATCTGGACCAAACTTCATGAAAACATACAAATGTCTATCAATGTGTAGCCATTGTGAAGAGGAAAAATATGCCAGTGGAGATGGCCGTCTTCGACCTTTCTGAACACAGGGACCACCTTAGGGTTGCCAGGTCTGGATTGGAAAATACCTGGAGACTTTGGGGATGGATCCAGGAGAGGGTGGGGTTTGGTGAGAGGAGGGGCCTCTGCATGGTACAATGCCATAGAGAGTCCACCCTGCAAAGCAACCCTTTTCTCCAGGGGAGCAGATCTCTATCAGCTGGAGATCAATTGTAAAAGCGGGAGATCTCCAGGCCCCACCTGGAGGCTGGCAACCCGATAACACCTTTAATCCCAGGCAGCAGCATGGGTCCATTGCGCTACAATCACATGACAGGAAGTCACATGAATCATAGTCATGTAACAGGAAGGGGAGGTGACAAAGCTCCAATGTTTTTCCTTATCTACCGCTTCCACACTCTTAATACAAGAAGTGAAGCAAAAATCCTTCTTCATCCACAATTTCCTAGAAGGACCCTTTCTTTTCAGTAAGCACCCACAGTCTCTTCTCTCCCTCTTTATATACTTCCCCTGTTCCCATTTCTCCAGCAGTCTTATTGACTCTTGTGTTGCAGGCTAGAACTCCCTGGGTCCTAATGCTTTGCTGTTTCTTGCTTCTTTTCTGTGGTCTTCAGTGTAAGTGTCAGAATTGTCAAGTCATGAACAAAAAGGGGAAACCAACTTAACCCTGAAAACTAGGATCAAGAACCTGGAAAGGTAAGTCAGACTGAGTAGAGGGCCAACAATTAAAACTGAATGTATAAATAGTAGGTAAAAATACATGTATTTATTTGTAAAGAATTAAAAAAACATATAAGGGCCCTATCACACCTCATGTAAAAATTCCAAAATCTCATGTGTGTGTGTGATTTTGGAATTTTTACATGAGGTGTAATTGGGCCCCTATATGTTTTTTAATTCTCTACAAATAAATACATGTATTTTTGCATACCATTTGTACATTAAGTTTTCATTGTTGGCCCTCTACGCAGTTTGACTTACCTTTTCAGGTTCTTGATTAGAACTGTCAAGTAAGTCATAATCTGCTACGGGCATCGAGATCAAGGGCTGCAATACCTGCTATCTCTCTCTGCATGCTCACAAAGACAGATGGTGAAGGGACTTCACTATGTGGTGGTTTCTTTGTTAACACAGGCAGGGTCCGGGACATTTATCTGTCACTATGCTGTGGACATAAATTCCAGAAGAGACTATGTAGTAGGAAGAGCAATTCAAAAGCAAGAAATTGCAAGAAGATAAATAGGTACCGCCTCGGTGGGAAGGTTCCGTGCGCCTCGACATTTAGTCATGCCGGCCACATGAACACGGAGAAGTCTTTAAACAGCCCTGGCTCTTCAGCTTGGAAACAGAGATGAGCACCATCCCCTAGAGGCGGATTCGACTGACTTTCAAGCAAGGGAAACCTTTACCTTTTACCTTTACTTTGATTAAGAAGAAGAAGAGAAGAGATTGGATTTGTACCCCGCCCTTCACTACCTAAAGGAGTCTCAGAGCAGCTTACAATTCCTTTCCCTTCCCCTCCCCACAACAAACACCCTGTGAGGTCGGTGGGGCTGAGAGAGCTCTGACAGAAACTGCCCTTTTTCAAGGACAGCTCTTATCAGAACTATGGCTTGCCCAAGGTCATCCAGCAGGTGCAAGTCGAGGAGTGTGGAACCAAACCCGTTTCTCCCAGAGTCCTCGCACTTAACCATTACACCAAACCTCCTTGGTGAGTAGCTTGCTATACTCCTGATGTGGGGCTGAACAGAAAATCAACAATCCAGACAGGGCTGCACTTACCTACAGCTGTTGTTCCTTGAGAGTCTTCTGTGCAGGCCCACCTTTCTTCCCTCCTGCCCCACTATGCGTATTCTTGCTTGTTCTGCAGAGTCTTTAGCAGCTCAGGAGAACTGAGGGGAAATGGTGCTGTTCTCTCAGTGTGTGCAGCAGTTTCAGTGGGAAAACATCGCCACATGTACTGTCTTCTGAAGTTAGAAAGTTCTCTCTCTGCAGCCAACTTGTACACAGGGTGCCCCTGGACTCAAATGTTCCGTTACTCCAGACCAACATGGCTACCCACCTAAATCAATAAAGAATAGTTACATGTAAGTGCAACACTGTTTTATCATCCATTAGCAGGATTTTTTTTCATGCATACCTACGCCGAAGAGCAGTGCCTCTGAGCAGGGCTTTTGTTGTAGAAAAAGCGCAGCAGGAACTCATTAGCATAATAGGCCACACCCAACAGCAGAAACTCATTAGCATATCATGCCACACCCCTGACAGCACAGCTCATTAGCATACTAGGCCACACCCCATGCCTTCCCTTGGCTTGCCCGGGCGCCCCACGACTGCAGGGAGCCCAGGCAAGACCCTCCTTGAAGGGAAGGGAAGGCAGTTTAAAATGCCTTCCCTTGGCTTGGCCAGGTGCCCCGCAGCAAGCCGGCTCTTGGACAGGCCAGGGAAGGCATGGGGAGGCATTTAAATGCCTCCCCGATCCTTCCAGGGGCCCCCTGGCCCACCCGCCTCGGAGTTGCCCGGGGGGTCGCTCTCCAGGCCTTCCCACTGTAGCCACGCATGCAGAGGTTTTGGCTGTAGTGGGCATGGCCAACTCTAAAGCCAGCCAGAACTCCGTTCCTGTGCGTTCCTGCCCAAAAATGGCCCTGCCTCTGAGCATGCTCATATTTATCTATTTACTTCATTTATACCCCCCCTTTCTCCTTAACAGGGACCCAAAGCGGCTGACATTGTTCTGTCCATTTTATCCTCACAACTACCCTCTGAGATAAGTTAGGCTGCCAGTGTGTGGCTGGTCCAAGATCAACCAGCCAGCTTCCGTGGCACGAGTGGGGATTAGAACCTGGGTCTCCCAGATCCAGTGTGACACTCTAACCACCAGACAACACTGTCCCACAGAGTACCATTCCCTCATCCCAAAACAACCTGTTGGTATATCAGAGGTTCCCAAGGACCCGTTCGGAGCTCAGAATTGCTCTCAGTTGGGATCTGAGGAACAGTGCTGCATTACAACCTATTTTGAGTTCTAGAACTCAGCCCCGCATCACAGGAAACAATACTGAGGAAAGGCATGTGCAGGGCGCGTCCTGCTCACTCGTGAATACATTCAGTCCATCCCTGCAACTGGAGTCTGAGAACTCGTGGGCACTCAATGAAATGGCTGAGCAGTTGGGTTAGAACGGATAAAAGGAAGTCCTTCTTCACCCAAAGAGTGATTAACACATGGAATTCACTGCCACAGGAGGTGGTGGCGGCTACAAGCATGGACGGCTTCAAGAGGGAATTGGATAAGCATATGGAGAAGAGGTCCATCAGTGTCTATTAGCCACAAGGTATAGATAGGGACTCTCGGTCTGGGGCAAGTGATGCTCTGCATTCTTGGTGCTGGGGGGTGGGGGCAACAGTGGGAGGGCTTCTACTGTCCTGGCCCCACTGATGGACCACCTGATGGCATCTGGTATTCTTGGCCACTGTGTGACAGAGTGTTGGACTAGATGGGCCATTGGCCTGATCCAACATTGGCTTCTCTTATGTTCTTATCTGGATTTCTCTGTCATGAGGACTAGTTCTGGGAAGGGTTGACCTGCCCAGCCCTCCTTTATAAGTTAACCGTTGTCTTCCTGTTTTTATTTTTGAAAGATTAAATGAAATCCCACAACCCCTTTCCCATACATAGATTAAAACCCACAACCCAATTCCTTCCTTAGATTAAATCTCTCGACCCGTCCCGCTGCCTCTGACAGGTAGGAGAGTAATTGGAGTGCTCCCGGGGTTATTGCGCAAGAAGGGGCCAAGCCGCTGGAGGAGGGATGGGATTGGGGGGAAGAGGGCAGCCACGGCAGAGCAGAGAATAATGGTCTGGAGATAACAAAGGAGAATTGAGGGCGAACAGCCAGGAATGTTCCTTGGCAGTGAGATCTATTGCTGGGAAGTTATCTCTCCCATGAAACACTGAAAGCTCCATCACGGGAGGCTCCTAAAACAACTCCGAGACAAAGTGCCAGAGGGAACGGCATTAGAGAACCATGCTGTACTTGCAGCGGGAGAGAGTCGGGCTGCTTTGTGCCATTCTTGGCCCATTCCTCAGAAGTAGATTCACCACAAAGGATCCTCGTCTTTGGTGTGAGCTACAATGTATGAGTGTTCTTGGAGCCACAGCAAACTGAACCTGGCCTCCCCCAAGCCGTTCCAATGTACCTGTTGCATATTGTCACCTGGCAGGTGCTTCTTCCTCCTCTTTCCTTGCCATTCGCACCAGGAAATGAAGAAGAAGAGGAGGAGGAGGAGGAGGAGGAGGAGATTGGATTTGTACCCTGCCCTTCACTACCCAAAGGAGTCTCAGAGTGGCTTACAAGCTCCTTTCCTTTCCCCTCCCCACAACAGACTCTCTGTGAGGTAGGTGGGGCTGAGAGAGCTCTGAGAGAACTGCCCTTTCAAGGACAGCTCTGACAGAACTATGGCTTGCCCAAGGTCATCCAGCAGCGGCAAGTGGAGAAATGGGGAATCAAACCCGGTTTTTCCAGATTAGAGTCCGCACACTTAACCACTACACCAAACTGGCTCTCCAATGCCAAATGGAAGACTTCCTGAAGCTCTGATACATCATCAGGCATGGCTGAGAGGCTGTGTCTGGCTTGCCATTCGCAATTCAGTTCACATGGCCAGGTGAAATAGTGTGCAAAGCCATGGGGAAAACATGCCAAAGTTATGGGTATTTATGGGGTGGCTCTCACAGATGTCTTTACACATCTGTGGCTAGAGTTTTGGGTTCCAGATCACCAAGCAAATCTGACCTTGTTTGACTCCCAAGGTCTGGTTTAGGAATTCAGCACTGGCCAGCTCCAGCATGCGAGGCTGTTTTCACCCGCCCAGGGGTGTTGAACTCATTTGTTATGAGGGCTGGATCTGACATAAATGAGTCCTTGTTGGGCCGGGCCATGTGTGTCATAAAATGTAATGCCAGGTAGCAGAGATATAAACTTTAGAAAGGACACAAACACAATTTTTTTACTTAAAATTCAAAAATGCTTAAAACATCAGTACTTTTGCAATATTTTGTTTATTTATCTGATAACTGACACCTCTTGTTCTGAATTGTTGCATCAAAATGTCTATGCTGTTGCAATCTTGAGTATGCTGTTCAAGTGTGTATCTGTAAGCTGCAAACCTACTTTTGATTTGTTGACATTCACCACAGAAATGTCAGGCTCAGAGTTCTGAGTCTAGGAACCAGGTTAAAACATGAAATGGCTGAGTGATTAAGAGAGTCTGGTGAAGCAAGCTATGATGCAGCAGCAGATCTGGAAGCAGGAGATGGCCAGTTCCACTGCTGGCCTAATGGAAGCCCTCCGGGAGACTGATCTAGCCCCTGGGCTGCATGTTTGACATCCCTGTTCTAGCCCTTATATTTAAACACTGACTTTAATGCATGTTGGCAAAATCTCAGGAGCCAGATAGAAAACTGAGCATAAGCTTTGATTTTGGCCATAGGGCCAAAGTTCAGCACCCCTCGCAGGTTTTTGTCCCTCCTTGTGATTATCAGAAAGAATGAATTATGAAAAATAATCTATAAAGATGCAAATTTATTTGTGCAATTCCCCCTCACCCTCACAAAGCGTAAACTTGGCTGTGGTATTATCTTTGATGACTAATCCCCATTGGGCCAAAATGCCCCATTTTGAACAGGTTTGAGTGACATTTGAAATGGCAAAACAGGGAGGGAAAATAGCAAGTTAATTTCTTCGTATACATCATGGGAGTCTAGGCGAGTGACATCTTAATGATGCTGAAATGAGAAGGGAATAAGAAACTGCCCAAAGTCGGCTGAACGAAGGGCTCATTTTAAAGCCCGCGTTATCACCAGGAAACAAAAAACGAGATTTCTGCAGTGGAAGAAGATTTGCAGCAACAAAAGCTATAAAACAGCGGATAGAAGCATGGCAAATATTCACCAGCATCCCAAACCTGCTAAATATCCTGCATTTGTACAGCCTGACAGTGCAATTTAAGCTCATCATGGGAATCTGTCAAGGCCAAAGCTGAGAACATCTCAACTGACATTTCAATTCAGCAAGCTTGTGAATATTGGTGAAGGCCGCAGATAGCTTGCCTGTTAATGGAACATTCAAAGCTGCCTGATATGGAGTCAGGGCACGGGTCAGCCATGCCCACACTGTCGATTCTGCCCTGTAGCAGCACTCCGAGGTTGCCAGCGGAGGTCTTCCCCAGCCTGACTCCCTGGGATCTTTTTCACCGGAGATGCCAAGGACTGATCCCAGCAAAGTACATGCCCTGCCACTGAGCTGTAGCTCCCCAGCCAGCATCGGTGAGGAAGGAGGAAGAAAGAGGACATCAGTGCAGGGTTTGGCCTGATTTCTCTATCCCTTGGCCTATATCAGCAGTGAAGGCGTCTGCTGGCAGATTCCTGAGCCTTCTGTGAATGCAGGTTCATAAAGCAACTGGAACACTGCCCTCTCCGCCTTCCCTGAACACATGAAGAAATCTCAGCAAGATGTAAGACATTTAAGACATGTTGCCTGAAGAATTTTCAGGAGTTTAATGTGGCTGCGATAAAACGCCCATCTGCACAGGAAGCCTGAACGCTCTCGTTGCTAACTTATCGCCTGTACGAAGTTAGCAGTAAATCCCTGGCCGATCCACCCTTTGGACAAACGGGCCATCTGTCCGAGTTCTTAAGCTGCCAGATCCAGCCATCCTACCTGCCTCAGTTCCACAGGAGTCACATAGATGTTCCAGTTGAAGTGGGGTGGGAGGAGGATAAAACATGTTGTATTCGCTTATCCAAATATAGCTCGATGATCCTCAAGAAGTTGGGGGCTTACCTCCTGTAGTTGCTAGGCAACCGGAAACAGGTAAAGCAGGCACGACTTGGCAGACCTGAACAAGGACAGGCACCTGGATTTCAGGGGCTTCATGCAAGTGAGGCCAGAAAGGCTTCCTCTTACAATCAGCACTAGGGGATGGGGAAGCATTGAAGCTATTGTCCCACCTGACCCGCCCAAATCCTCCAGGAGCAGCTTCTTCTAGCACAAAGATGCAGTGGTGGGGAGATGTCTGCTCCCAAGGACTTCAGTCTGGTGGTGAACAGCTCCAGTTGAGCAGAACTCGCATGTTAGCCAAGTTCTTGCAAGAGCAAAGGTTTGCTCCATCAGTGCAGGTTTGTTGCCGAGGAGATGAGATCTTGTAATGTCTTTGGGCCACCACGCACTTCCTGAGAAGTTTACATGTCCAATAAATGATGCTTGGAAAATATCAATAAAAATGAATCAGACCTATATATAAGCAAGCCTGTGGGGTGGGTGGTGGGTGGCTGGGGATGGGATGAAGATTATGTTTGGTGTAGTGGTTAAGTGTGCGGACTCTAATCTGGGAGAACCAGGTTTGATTCCCCACTCCTCCACTTGCACCTGCTGGATGACCTTGGGCAAGCCATAGTTCTGGCACAGCTGTCCTTGAAAAAGAGCAGTTTCTGTCAGAGCGCTCTCAGCCCCACCTACCTCACAGGGTGTCTGTTGTGGGGAGGGGAAGGGAAAGGAGTTTGTAAGCCGCTCTGAGACTCCTTTGGGTAGTGAAGGGCGGGGTATACATCCAATCTCCTCCTCCTCCTTTTCTTCTTCAATAGGAAGAAGGAAGGGAGATTAGTTCTAAAAACCTGCTAAACCTGGGACAGATGTTAGAGAAACAAGGCTGCAGTCAGACTGGCAGGTTGGCACTGTTTGGGTGTGCCACTAAGTACTCGGTCATATTTTGTGACTGAGATTTTCGATCATGTTCCCACCCTGATCTGGCCTCACTGCACACTTCTTCTGTGGTTGACCATTCAGATTAATGCTGCGCATCAACCATGGAGCGTCCTGTCTGGTCTTTTTTTTTCTTCAGAATAACAACTTTGATGTTTTTAAAGATCATTTCTTGGGTGCACGTGTGCGCACATGCTCAGGAGGAGGAGGAGATTGGATTTTAAACAAAATGTGGCCAAACCTGAACTAAAGGTTCACACTTCCGAACTGGTCTGAGTGTGCACCGGGGGGCGCTCAGGCATCCGAAAATGTGGGATCGATGTGCGGAGATCCTTAAACTCCTGATTGTCTCTGGTAGCTGTTTGTTATCCAACTCATCATATGTTGGGGTGAGTACAACTGGGGAACAGCTACCAGATGGGGATGTGTGAATGAGCCCATTTAATCCGTTAGGGTAACACAACTATATCTGGCCAAACTGCATGTCTGATGGCAGCCTAACTGTGGTTGATCTAAAACTATTTTCTTGGCTTTAGGATTGGTATGCCAAGCAATGGCCAGTCAGTTTATTTTAAACTGTTGTCGTTTACAGCAGCAGTCTGGCCACTGATAAGTTCATACAATTCATACAGACACCCTCTGCAATAAAACAGGTTTTTACAGCCCTCTTGAAGATCAGTAAAGAGGAGATCTTCCGCACTGCCAAGGAAAGATTGCTCTACAGTTCTCTAGTAGCCATGGGAAAGACATGGGGATGGGTTGTGTCTGATGGTGGCCACTCTTAGAGAAGGGCAGCCTCAACAGACAATAATCTATGAGGCATAATTAGCATCTGGATTCATAAGGAGAAGATTAGAATCGCAAACCTCCAGGAGGTGGCTGGAGATCTCTTGCTATTACAATTGATCTCAAGGTAACAGAGATGAGTTCACCTGGGGAATATGGCTGCTTCGAAGGGTGGACTCTATGGCATTCTACCTTGCTGAGTTTCCTCCCCTCCCCAAACCACACCCTCCTCATCCTCCTTCCCCAAGCTCTTCAAGTGTTTCCCAACCCAGATCTGACAACCCTAGTGGCGATATGTGATTCCAGATATGTGAGTCTAGATGATGAAGGTCAGTTAGAGGGCAATTGTCAACAGAGTGACACCCTTCTAAGCCCATTGGCTTCATCGGATTTAGAAAGGGTATAACTTTGTTTAGGAATGCACTGCTGATTGGTAACCTGTATTAGAATGTAGTTAAAGGTTCCATAAAGCTAAGAATACCACTGTATATGTGGCAGGTTAACCTTAGTTCGTCCCCCCCCCATTTTTATGTTATTAAAAACTGCCCTTTTTAAAAGAGTTGTTGTTGTCTCCCAGTTTCTATGTAATTTGTATTTTAAATTTGTAACCATAGTTTAACAGCCTGAATAGCAGCCTGAATAAGCTGGATTGGTGCTGACTACAAGTTTGGTGTAGAGCCAGTTTTGTGTAGTGGGTAAGAGCGGCAGACTCTAGTCTGGAGAACTGGGTTTGTTTCCCCACTCCTCCACATGAAGCCAGCTGGGTGACCTTGGGTCTGTCACAGTTCTCTCAGAGCTCTCTCAACCCCACCTGCCTCACAGGGCGTCTGTTGTGGGGAGAGGAAGGGAAGGAGATTATAAACCACTCTAAGACCCCTTTGGGTAGTGAAGGGCAGGGTATAAAACCTCCTCCTCCTGCCACCAAGGAAGCCTGGGGTTCCTATACAGAGGAAGGCAATGGCAAACCACCTCTTCTCATCTCTTGCCCTGAAAACCCCATGGCCCTCGAGTCACCACGAGTTGGTTGTGACGCAATGGCACATAATTATTACTTACTATTCATCATAGTTTGCTCCTGGTGTTCTAAGACAACTCTTGCAAGAGTGGATCTTGTGTGAGGATTGGGAGCCTGGTGGATTATGGAAGATGCTCTATGCTAGGAAATGCAGAATGAGAGGGTATTCCAAAGAGGACCAACATATCTCCTGAAAAATCTTACCCCTTTGAGGGATGAGCAAACCACTGAAATCCATGTTACGTTGGGTCAACCTTGATCATGTTTTTCACATACCTTGAGAATCACCATACATCATTCGTGCTACTTATGCCTGTGTCTGAGCATTAGATAATGCAAGATAGAAAGCAAGAGAGCTCTTTTCCAGAATCTGTCAGAACCCACAGCCAGCAACGTAGTACACACTTTCCAGGAAAGGTAATACTTTATTGAAGAGCTATAGATGCGTTAACATAAGCACTGTTAAGAATAGCAGTTGCCCCGTGGACCTAATAGGATATAGGGTATTCGTATGCACACACCCCTTGCACTGGCCAATTAGGCACCCTCCCGCATGCGGGATGAAGCTTGCAAACCGTTGCTAGCCGAAGCTGGGAACTCGCACTCTCCCACGGCTCCCTGGAAAAGGCAGACACCACAACTCCCACCTGCACATCGTTACAGATAAGCATTTCAGCGCGAAGCACAGAAAGGAATGCAAGAGCAATTATACAGGCACAGGGCTTCTCGGAGCTGTCTTGTCGGTGGCTTGCAGCCATTCACTCACCCCTCGTCCAAATCCCGTTTCATGCTTTCAATTCCCTTCCTGCTTTTGCGGAAAAGGAGGGCAATGTTTAAGTCTCTGAATTTTGCCCTCTAGTGAAGATGCTCCATGTTGAAACAGGCCACGTATTGTTACAAACATTATCCCATTAAATTCCCATTGAATATCTGCCTGAGTGGGCAAGGAGAAAAAGTGCTGTGACACCTGTGAACATGGATAACATTGATCTCCAACATAGTGCGGGGGAGGGGGGTTGCCATGGTGCTGCCCACCAATGCGTTTCCACTTTTTCAGGGTTCTTGGGGGTAAAATCCAAATGGTCTTGAATGGAACAGAAGGTGACTTTAGGTCACCCCCACCAGCTGATGGATGAGACAGCTGGACTCTGATCTCATTCTGAGCAGGCACATAACAGCCCAGCAGCCTCAGCTTCTCCCTAGAAAAAGACTTTCTTATGTCTCTGGGCTCGTGCACCTCTCCCTGTGGTCATGCAGGGAGCAAACTCTCCCCATTCTTTGGAAACTGAAACCAACGAGCATCTCTTCCTGGCTTCCCTCCACCTTTTTGGAGCAGAAGGGGCTTCAAAAGAGTCTGCAAACTCTGCAAAGAGCCAGTTTGGTGTAGTGGTTAGAAGTGCAGACTCTAATCTGGGCAAACCGGGTTTCATTCCCCACTCCTCCTCCACATGCAGCTGCTGGCGTGACCTTGGATCAGTCACAAGTTCTCTCAGAGCTGTTCTCTCAAGGGCAGTCCTCGAGAGAGCTTCCTCAGCCCCACCTACCTCACAGGGTGTCTGTTGTGGTGTAGGGAAGGGAAAGGAGATTGTAAGCCACTTTGAGACTCCTTTGGGTAGTGAAGGGCAAGGTATAAATCCAATTCTTCTTCCTCCTCTTCCTCATCCTCCTCTTCTTCATCTAGTTCTTCCTCCTCCTCCTCCTCCTCCTGAAGGGGGTGCCCATTTAGAAGCAGATACTCCCTCCTGGAGCTGCCCCAGAATGTATGTTTGGCTCCATCCCAGGGCAGCCATTTTGTGGCTGGCCCTGTGCCTGTGGCAGCCATTTTGTGGCTGGCCCTGTGCCTGTGGCAGCCATTTTGTGGTGATATCTACTGATGTTTCTCAAAATCGCAGAAGTGTCTCAGGCTCAATAAGGTTGAAGAGCCCTGCCTTAGAGAATAATGGTGGCTTCACATGTGCCTGGACATTGCTTGATTCCATATCACTGCAGCCCTTTGCATCTGAAGGCTGGCGGCTGAAGGTGTGAATCAACAGCATGGGAAAGTGGTATCGGAGTTAAGAAATGGTTTGTGCTTACTCCCGTCAGACTCATGAGTAGGCCCTTGTTCCTCAGTAGCCTCTGGCTTCCTTCCAGGCTGGGGGAGCACTTTGAGCCACAGGACTAGGAACTTCACCCTAGGGTTGCCAGTCTCCAGGTGGCGGCTGGAGATCTCCCGGAATTGCAGCTGATCTCCGGGTTACAGAGATCTGTCCCCCTATAGAAAATGGCTGCTTTGTAAGGTGGACTCTAAGACACTATACCCTACTGAGGTCCCTCTCCTCCCCAAACCAGGCTCCACCCCAAAAATCTCCGGGAATTTCCCAGCCCAGAGCTGGCATGAATACATGAAGCTGCCTTATACTGAACCAGACCCTTGGTCCATCAACGTCAGTGTTGTCTACTCAGACTGGCAGCGACTGTCCAGGGTCTCTCAGGCAGAGGCCTTTCATATCACCTCCTGCCTGGTCCTTAACTGGAGATGCCGGGGATTGAATCTGGGACCTTCTGCATGCCAAGCAGATGCTCTACCACTGAGCCACAGCCCCTTCCCTAGACCATACCTCCTCCTCACCCTCCCCTACTCCCAGTTTGCTGCTGGAAAGAGAAGATCTTGTGCTACTCCGGTTGCTAAGCTACTGTTTTCTCTTTGTGGCTTTCCTTTCCCTTTGTGGCGACCCCCTTCCCTTTCCCTCTGCCTGGGTCCCTTTCCTGGATCCTGGGGTTTCTGGGCGGTGGGGGTGCCCTCTCACCCCCACCCCTCCATGCAGGCAACCCATTTTTGATCTCCACTTCTGTGTGTGTCTGTTCATTTGGCTGTCTCTAAGCAGGAGCAGAGAGCTGTTTCCTTCCCACACAGACATCTGGCCAGGCGCAATTACAGAATGATTATAGCTGTGCATTCTGCCCTGGGGGTGGCTGCAAACAGCACTTAACAATCTTTTTTGCCACTCGCCATTTAACCAAAAGACACGTCCCCACAGTCAGCATTTGCCGCCATCAAAGCAAACCGTTCGTGCCGGGATCCCCCCAAAGTGACTTCTAAGGAGACCCGCTTGCAGTTAGCCCATGCAAATGTTAGCTGTGCAGCAACTTGCCACGGAGGGCGTGCTGCTTCGGGAGGAGCGGCAGCAAACCCGGAGATTACATGCCGGTGTTTATGCAATTAAGGCATTGGGAAGGAAGGGGGGGGGGACCTGCATTGATCAAACTTTCAATTAGGGCCACTTCACATGTTCTTTATCGTGCTGGATTGGCCTCGGCATGGTGTTCCCGCCACACAGCGAGAGGCAAATGTGCAGTGAGCGATAACACGTCTTTCTTTATTGGCCTACTTTTGCTGACAGCACCACTGAGATGCGGAAATTCAGGGCTGCTTTTCAGTAAAACAGAAGCCTAGGTAGTGAACAGAGGTGTTTAACGCATTAGCCTGCCTGGGTATTGGAGAGAGAGAGAGGCAAAATCTGGGCCGGACTTCCTGTGAAGACGATGATTCTGGATAGAGTTACCAGACCGCAGCTGGCGACCCCTGGGAAATTTCTGGGGCAGGGCCTGAGGAGGGTGGTGGGTGACCCAGAAGTGATGTCACTTCCCAGCAACGCTCTAGGAAGTCCCCCAAATCTCTATAGTGAAGACTGTAGAGATTGGAGGGATTCCTAGGGTGTCACCGGAAAGTGCTGTCAAATCCCAGTCA
>NW_015167057.1:277601-309322 GCF_001447785.1 Gekko japonicus | reverse complement strand
GCAGGAATGTGAATGAGAGTGTGGCAGGGGATCGCACACCGGATGCAGCCACTTGGTAATCCTAATTCCAGAGTCAATGTTATTTTCCTGCTTACAACCTTTATGTGGCCTTTTAAAATAGGCAGGAGTGATTGCCATAACTGGATACAGGGAAAGTCCCAGACTTTTTTTTTTTAAGGATTATTTGTGTTAGCACAGTGCTCAAGACACATAGTGCAGCAGAGTTTATCTGGTTTGTGTGTGCTGGCAAGAAACAAAGTTACACATGGAGCCTCTTTATCTTTGCAAAACTAATAAGAGTCCTTTATTGTTAGGAATTCCATTCTAGACAGGATAGTGTAGAGATAGGTTTCTAATCCAGTCTAACTAGCTAGGATGGATAGAGATGCAAGAAGCACGTCCTGCCCTCATGGCGCCAAGATGGAGAGAGGCATAGTGTGGAGAGGAGTTTTCAAGACTGGAAGGAAGGAAGTTTCCCTAAGAGTAGCAATCTACACATCAAAGGGATCGTATCAGAGCAGGAGAAGGGAAGGATGTTCAGCATCCTGCCTATCCCTCTTGCTGACTCTCTTATAGTCCTCCATCTGAAGTCTGAGGCTAAGAGACAACCCAAAGCCCTTCACTTCCAACATTTTTAGGGGTCCACTGAAAATGCTCATGGTCTCAGGAGCTTCAGCAGGCTGATTACCCCTCTTCCGCTTAAAGGGGTAGTCACTGCTGTAAACATTCCATCTCTTCTGGGGCTGGGGCCCCTGAGCTATGGCTCTAAAAAACTGATATGACTCTTAAAAAAACCAAACCAATTAAATCTATCAGTAAAGGTCTGTTGGATGGGGTAGGTGAGATGCTCAAATAACCAGCATGTGAAGGGAACAGTGGGCAAAGGTTTTTTATGGGACTGAAGGGCTACGTAGAAATGCTTCACAGACGTGAAAGACGTAAACAGCTGCCAGTCATCCAGCTGAGAATGATGTGCAGATGTGTGCCGTTGCATTGATACAGTGCTGCAGGGTGCTCCTGTGTATAATTGTTACTGGTTCTGAGCTCTCCAGTGTGCCATTTCCTGCTAGAGGACTCATAAGAACCAGGATTTCAGAGGCAGAAACTTTATGAACTGATAACTGAAATGTCAGTTATCTGTAATGCTAAGCTGTCCATGTTCAGTTCTGCAAATGAACTTTCTTCTACCAGCTCTTGTTCTGAATGTTGACATAGGATGGCTCTTTAACTGTAAAGAGTTGTTAACCCCTATTCTAGAACATATTTAGTCCTTATCAGCCAGGGTGGTGTAGTGGTTAAAAATGTTGGACGGGGATCTGGGAAACCCAGGTTCAAATCCCCACTCTGCCATGGAATCTTTCTGGGCGGCCGTGGGCCAGTCACACACTCTCAGCCTGACCTACCTCGTAGGGCTGTTGTGAGGTAAAATGGAGGAGAGGAGCATGATGTAAGCCACTTTGGGAAAGGTGTAAGCCACTCTGAGAAAGGAAGGAGGCGGAGGAGGCAATGTGTGTAGTATAGCCAGGAGATCCTAAGATTGTCTGGCATCCAGAAGTTAGCCTACCTCACAGGGTGTCTGTTGTGGGGAGGGGAGGGGAAAGGAGTTTGTAAGTCACTCTGAGACTCCTTTGGGTAGTGAAGGGCGGGGTATAAATCCAATGTCCTCTTCTCTTCAGAAGTTATAGCTCTTTAACATTATCATTTCAGAGGTGGTCTGCCATTGCCTGCCTCTGCATCACGGCCCCTGGAATTCCTCGGTGGTCTCCCATCCAAGTACTAGCCAGGGCCAACCCTGCTTACCTTCTAAGATCTGATGAGAACAGGCTAGCCTGGGCTAATCAGGAAAGGGCTTAAAGGTGGGATATAAATAAAGTAAATCAATAAATAAAATCAGTCTGTTTTTTATTTTGTTTAATGTCCAAAATCATGTTTTTCTGTGAACATGGGGAGGCCTCCAGTAAGAGAGGCCCCTGCTTTTGTCTGTCGGTAGCTCCATTGTATGGCCTTTATTATCCACGCAGGAACCCACCATTTTACTGCTCAATATAGTTCGAGACCCGAGTGTGCCGCATGATGGAGTGAGCTCCCGTCTCTAGTTCCAGCTCCTGCCAACCTAGCAGTTCGAAAGCAAGACATTGCAAGTAGATAAATAGGTACCACTTCAGTGGGAAGGTAACAGTGTTCCGTGTGCCTTGGTGTTTAGTCATGCCGGCCACATGACCCCAGAAACGTCTTCAGACAGCGCTGGCTCTTTGGCTTTGAAACGGAGATGAGCACCGCAACCCTAGAGTTGCACTCGACTGGCTTTCGAGCAAGGGAACCTTTACCTTTATAGTGACGGAGATGGAAGTGGGCACATTCACTATCTGAATGTTGCTCTGGGAGCCCTGGACAAACTCACAGTCCCCTTAATCAATGCATAATACATGCAGGGGAAAAGGCTTGCTTGGAGCCAAACCCACTTCTCAGATGTGTGGAAGAGGGATGAGTTCCTCAGAGGGAAATTCACTCTCCTTTTCGTTATTCCTTCATATAATTTGAAGCTAAATTCCAACACTGAAGAACAAGTTCAGGGCTGAGCCCCTACCCTCTGCATATGCTCAGAGACAAGCTCATTTGCAATACCCTAGCAAGAGCAAAGCATCAAGTTGAATGAATGCATGTATCTAAATGCAATTTAAGCTGATTTGCTTTGTACTCTACATAGCAGAGGAGTGTTGCACAGGAGTGGAGGGGAGTTTAATGACATCTTTGGCATCTTGGCATCCATAGCAGGTGACCTACACAGTCTCCTTCTTGCTTGGCCACCCATGAGCAGCTGATGTTTTGATGCGGTGCCAGTGAGTCGTTTATCCTTTGCAGCGTTCCTGGTGCCACCTGGCCATCCTCTCCGTATGCATCCGCACACCTAGGCATGCATGCAGAGACACACTCTGTCATACACACCTTACATCAAGTCTCTTCAGAGAGTAAGAAGGGGGTTGCTTCCAGTTCCAGTGGCTGGTTTTGGGAGCCTTAAGGCAGGGCTTGGCTTCAGGCCGTTGGCCTCTCGTCTCTGCCGAACCCTTTCCATGTGTGCTCTCAACATCAGCACCATGATTCAATTGTCATCTTTAATTGGTTCGACTGCAGTTCCAAGTTTGGCTCTTTACAAAGTTCTCTCCTTCTCCATGCCCCTCGGGGACCATACCTGTGTGGACCATCCAAAAAATACAAGGAGCGATCTGTTGCTGCCCTTTCCTCTTTTATGAGCCTCCTCCCAGAAAGACCAACTGACATGCTTGCTCACACAGTTCAGGATACCACCAACCAATGCTCCCTCTAAGCTGTGGAGTCTTATGAGGAAAATTTCTACTTTGAGAGCTACTGGCGTTAAAGTTGTGAGTGAGCGAATTGGCTACTGCATCAATGAGTTTGCCCTTCCTGAGCTAAGTCAAAAAATCTGTCAGCTGGAGTCTAAAAAACTGTGAGCTAGCTCACGCTAATTCAGCTTAGAGGGAACACTGCCACCAACTTCACTGTGAACATGTCCGACAGTTGAAAAACTGTGACGGTTCAGATCTGAGCTGAACACTCGGTTCGTTTTGTTCATGGTGAATTACTCAAATGCTGGTTGAACAGGTTTGCATAGTGTCCCCCCCCCAAAAAAAAACCCTGTGCATGCTTAAAAAAATTACCGACCCAAGCAGGTTGGCAGCCATTAGTATAAAGAAGGACTACTTAGATGAAAACCGAATTGTGGGATTTTTTTTGTTTAAACACAGCTTTTACTTATGACTGATTTACATGGTTTGTGAGAAACCAGGCAGACTGTGAAGAGCTCCAAAAGGATCTTGCCATGCTGGGTGAGTGGGTGGCAATATGACAAGGAAGGTTCAGTGTAAGTAAGTGTAAGGTGATGTATACTGGTGGAGGTGGATCCTCATTGCACATATACATGGATGGGACTGACCAAGAAATCTGGGCTAGCTGAGTAACACTCTTGAGTCAGTAGCTGGCAGAAGACTCATCCCCCCCAAAAGGCAAATCCCATTCTAAGGCTTAGCCGTTCTGAAAATAAATCATCCAGTACTGCAATACCTTTGAATAAATCTGTGGCGTGGCTATGCTTGCAACATTGCGTGAAGTACCGAAGATATCGTAAAGCTGGGAAAGTTGCAGAAGTAAAAATGATCAAAGCGTTCCCTCCGAGGAAAAGCTAATGAGTTTGGGGGCTTTTCAGTTTAGAAATTAAAAAACGATGATTAAGGGGGAAGTGGATAACGATCTAGAATGATTTGCATGGCATGGCAGCAAGGCAGATAAAAAGACATCTCACTCTCCGCAGTTATCAATATTTGCGGGGGTCACCCGAGGAAATTGATTGGCAGTCGATTCATGGCAGACAAAACGATGATGAAGTGCATAATTAATTAAGGGGATGGGGTGACAGGCAATGTGGTGATGCTCCTTAATTTAGATAGCTTCAAAAGAGGATTAGGCAAATACTTGGGTAATAGCCCTACTGGCTAAATGGAACCTCCGTGTTCAGAGGCAGTCTGCTACTGAATATCAGTGGCTGGGTAACAACTATTGGGTGAGGGAAAGATACAGCCTTCCTGCCCTGCTTGTGGGCTTCCCATGGCCATTGGGCTGGAGACAGTGAACTGCAGGGGCCAGTGGTTTGATGCAACAGAGTTGCTGTGATGAGAAGGCCTGAGACTTAACAATATTTGTTTTTCTCCCCAGTGGGGACCCAAAGTGGCTTAAAACGTTGCTCTCCTGCCCTTTATTTTATCCTCACAGCAACCCTCTCAGGTAGAGTTAGGCTGAGTGTGAGCGATCGGCTCAAGATTAAGGTTGCCATCCTCCAGGTAGTGGCTGGAGATATTATTACAACTAATTATGTATATTGCATTTAGAAGGTTTTTAATTGTATATTTGTAAGATTTGGGGGGGTATGTTTTGTATTTTTTCATATGTGCGTGTGACTGTGTGCGCACATGGAAGTCATGGGGACCTCCGATGACCGATCTCTACTGGGGGCCTGGAGGATATTCAGGGAGGTGGCTGAATGAAGCCTCCTGCCCCCGCCTCCTGACTGCTGGCGTTCCAAGGAGGTCTCCCATTCAAGGACTTGCCAGAGTTGACCCCGCTTAGCTTCTGAGATCTGGGCTTGCCTGGCCTATCCAGGTCAGGGCATATACTTATAAGATGTTGTCACCCACTCTGAGCCAGTTTTGGGGAGAGCGGGCTATAAATGAAATAAAATAAATAAATAAAATAAAATCTTCAGATGACAGAGATCATCGGGCTGCTTTGGAAGGTGACTCCATGGCATTCTACCCCACTGAAGTCCCTCCCTTCCCCAAACCCCACCCTCTTCAGGCTCCACCCTCCAAACCTCCAGGTATTTCCCAACCCGGAGCTGCAACCGTGCTCAAGATCAAGGTTCACAGCAGAGGGGGGGGTTTGAACCCGAGTCTCTCCGTCCTTTTCCGACGCCACGACCCCGACGCCACTCTAGCTCCCCATTTTCGCACTGAAATCTGACATCCTTGCTTGAGTCCTCAATTTTGAAATTCGGAGTTACTCTACCCTACCTCCAGCCTCTCTCTGCCAGTGCTTAGAACTTGGCAGCAGACGATATTCTTCACAGTGTCTACCCCTGTGGTACATCTCCCACACTTAAAATCGGAAAGAGTAGTGTAGGGAAGTAGAAAAAACGGGCTCAGTTGGGGTGCGTAGAAGCCCATTGTACATCCATGCAACAAAGTGCCAAGAAGCAAGCCCTGATCACGGCCTTCAAATGGCTGCATGAGAATCTCTGCAGATGACAGCAGTGGCAGAGAGAGAGACTCATCCGCTGTGGTGAATACATCGAAGCTTCAGATCTCAGCTCCCCTCAAGACAGCATCCGGCTCAAGCGAGATTCTTTCATCCCCTGACGGTTCTCGGGAAGCTGCTTTGCCACAGCCCCTCTCCCTAACACCTAGGAACCATCTCCCAATTTCCAAGGCAGATTTATTAATAGATGCTTTGTACACATTTGTTCTCACGCGCGCCAGCTGACAGCGAGGACGGTTTGTGACAGGCTCATCATCGCAGCTGCCACACCAAGGACAGGATGCAGTGCCTGAGCTCCCTTCGGGCGGGGTGTGCCAGGGGGACGGACACAGCAGAAGAACGGTGTTATGGACTGTTCATGAGCTTGTTACGAGGCTTTGCTGTTCCATTTTGAATGTCTGGAAACTTCTTTCAGGAATTTTCCTACCTAGAATGTACAGGTTGAAATCGATTGTTCTGGGTCAACAGTGTTGTGAAAGCTAGACTTTCCGTCGACCCTGGTTTTCAACATGGCCCTTTTCAAACTGCCTTTCTATTCCATTTTAGTGACTGGCCACTAATGGATTTTTCCTGTCATTTCAGATAGACCCGTTTTAGTAACTGGCTGCTGGCGCAATTTATTTACCTGTTCATACAAACCTGCTTGCAGTCTCCTTTTGAGGGAAACGGCTCTTTTCCGTTTTCAACCCCTTCATTGTGCTTCTGAAACACTGTGGTATGCTGTTTAAAATGTCCGTAGCGCTTCCTGCAATGCCACTTTCCCCCCTGCCCTTTTTTGCCGCATGATCTTCCTCGGACTTTAAAAAAAACATTCTAAGGTGAGTGCTCTAGCACTAAACCAATATAGCACTTCAGTGCTATAGCAGTTTAGTGCTATAGCACTCACTTTAAAATGTTTTTTTTAAATCCTAGGAAGATCGTGCAACAAAAAAGGGCGGTGAAAAAAGCAGCATTTAAAATTACCATAGCGCTTCAGAGACGGCTCATTAACGGAAGGAAATTCGCTGTATGAAACGCTTTACTCGGAACCAGGCCAACAATGAATAACATCCGGTTTAGAACCGTAATGTGAAAAGTGCCCATGTTGTGTGCCCGTCCTGACTCTGAACCAGTTGTTTACGCATCCACTGCAGTTTCCAAGCCGAGAACTCATTTCCAAAGCACTGGGGCTCTAATTTGGATTGGATACACAGTATGCAGAGTGACGGGCATTCAGCTTCCCCTGGGCCATTTTCCTGCCCTGAAATGGCTCTAGGAGATGCTGTTCGGTGGGCTACACCTACACACCCCAGTGGGGCAAATAGAAGCCAGTTTGGTGTAGTGGTTGAGTGCGTGCACTCTAACCTGGGAGAACTGGGTTTGATTCCCCTCTCCTCCACTTGTAGCTGCTGGATGACCTTGGGCAACCCATAGTTCTGTCAGAGCTGTTCTCTCAAGGACAGTTCTGGAAAGAGCTCTCAGCCCCACCTACCTCACAGGGTGTCTGTTGTGGGGAGGGGAAGGGAAAGGAGATTGTAAGCCACTCTGAGTGAAGGGCAAGGTATAAATCCAATTTCCTCCTCCTCCTCCTCCTCCTCCTCCTCCTCCTCCTCTTCTTCTTCTTCTTCTTCTTCTTCTTCTTCTTCTTCTTCTTCTTCTTCTTCTTCTTCTTCTTCTTCTTCTTCTTCTTCTTCTTCTTCTTCTTCTTCTCTGGGGCAGCTTTAGGTCTGGAAAAGACATGGGGGTAAAGACTGAATCCCTTTCTTCCTGCACACCACAATCCTGGTCCAAATCGGGGCTCCTCCATGCACTTTGGAAGTGAGTTCCCAGCAGGGAAGTCGCAGCTGAGATGTGACAGACTAATTCAAGTCAGACTGGAGAACGCAGACACAACATGTCAAAAATCATAATGTGTAGCTTGGCCATAGAATGCTTTTCAGTGGGTGAGACTTCAGGTCTCATATTTCTGAGACTCCAGGCAGAGGCTTCATGGAGCTGCTGTGAGGCCAGACAAGAGTCTAATATGTATTCCAGGACCACATTATACCAAGGTAGAATTTCGTGTCAGGTACTAAGATCATGGCATCCGGCCCCATCACTCTTTGGCAAATAGAAGGAGAAGTCGTGGAAGCAGTGACAGACTTCACGTTCCTGGAATCCAAGATCGCTGCAGACGGTGACTGCAGCCATGAAATTAAAATATGCCTATTACTTGGGAGGAAAGCGATGGCAACCCTAGACAGCATGATAAAAAGTAGAGACATCACCCTGCCAACAAAAGTCTGTATGGTCAAAGCAGTGGTATTCCCAGTAGTACTGTATGGCTGCGAGAGTTGGACTATAAGGAAGGCCGAGTGCCGAAGAATAGATGATTTTGAATTATGGAGCTGGAGAAGACTCTTGAGAGTCCCTGGACTGCAAGGAGATCAAATCAGTCAATCCTAAAAGATATCAACCCTGACTGTTTCCTGGAAGGCCAGATACGGAAGCTGAAGCTCAAATACTTTGGCCACCAGATGAGAAGGGAGCACTCCCTGGAGAAGACCCTGATGCTGGGATAGAGTGAAGGTCAAAGAAGAAGGGGACAGCAAAGGATGAGATGGTTAGACAGTGTCATAGATGCAACGAACATGAAATTGAGCAAACTCCAGAGCACGATGGAAGACAGGAGGGCCTGGCGCGATGTGGTCCATGGGGTCGTGAAGAGTCGGACTCGACTGTGCGACTGAACAACAACACAGAATGCAACATTCCGAGAACCTCAGTGTACCTTTTTTAAAAGCAAGTCTCTAAGCCTCAAGGTTTGGATGCTAAGCCAGGCAGGATGTTGCTCTCTTCTCATTTCCCATAATTCTGCTGCTTTCTTAGGTAAGGCTCTCCAAAGCACCCTTTTCTGTTAGGAAGGCACATAGGGATGTTTGGAGAGCATGGCAAGTCCTGGGAACGACAGCTTTTGGCACTGAATTTAACACAAATAATGCACTCTAAGGTTTGCTTTGATTCCTGGAGCCAGAATGGAGACAGGGTGTTATGTGACTCATCTCAAATTTCACACTTTATTTCCAAAGCTAAGTTTTGAGACTTATTTACTTCTCAGTTTCCTCACTGTTATGTATGACAAGTATTGCAACAGCTATTATTTTATTTGCCAGAATAATGAATGTTAACTGAGAGGCTTTTATGTAACTGTCCCCCCCCCCCTGGCTTCTGCTCATTTAATAGTGAGTTTAGAATTCTAGGTTGCTTCTGCAGGGAGCTTTTGTTCCACCTTCCCTTCTCCTCCAAAGGACAGGTTTTTCTCTGGATTGCCACATGACATCACCACTGGTGGAGAATGGGGGGGGGGGTAGGGTTGCCAGATCCAGGTTGAGAAACTCCCGGAGATTTGGGGATGGAGCTTGGGGAGGACAGGGACCCCAGTGGGGCACAGTGCTATAGAGTCCACCCTCCAGATTATCCATTTTCTCCAGGGGCATGGATCTCTGTTGTATGGAGATGAGCATTAATTCCAGAGATTCCCCAGGCAGCACCTGGAGGCTGGCATCCCGAGCACAGGTGCAGAGCTGGACCAAGGGTTTTTTTTGGTGCCCTAGAGGAACGATGACTTTGGCACCCCTGTTCAATAGAGAGACAAGTGAGAAGTCTAGAGTGAACAGTTTGCTTACTGGGCATTCATACTGAACCATGTAAACATAAAAAAAGATAAGCTGTTCAAAAGCTAGGGTTGCCAGGTGAAGAAGAAGAGGAGGAGGAGGAGATTGGATTTATACCCCACCCTTCACTACCTGAAGGAGTCTCAGAGCAGCCTACAATCGCCTTTCTCTTCCCCTCCCCTCCCCTGTGAGGGCAGTGGGGCTGAGAGAGTTCTTTCGAGAACTGCTCCTGAGAGAACAGCTCTGAAACCACTTGTAACTGACCCAGGGTGGTGGCTGGAGGTCTCCTGGGATTACAGTGGACCTTCAGGTGACAGAGATCAGTTCACCGGGGCATTATACCCCATTGGAGTCCCTCCCCTCCCCGAGCCCTGCCCTACTCAGGCTTCACCCCCAGAATCTCCAGCCTGGAGCTGGCAACCCAACTCTCAATGGTCTTCAATGGCACATGCACATGTAGTTCACGTGTGACAGGAAGCCAACGAAATCAATTCAAAAATCTAGTTAAAAGTCCAGTTCTGATTCTACCCAATGCAGCTTTTGCATGCCTGTTCTAAATGCAGGCTATATAAAACACACAAAAACCTGACTAGCTCTCCCCCACCCCCTGTTATGGTCCATCTTTGCCTATCAAGCACCCAATTCACATCAGACTAATCATCGCTTTTATTGGGAAGTCATCATCACACACCCTTCCCTGTTAAGACTCTTTGTTGGGCAGTGTGGAAAGAGACAGTTCTGGGCAATGAGTTCTGAGCAACGCACAGAACAATGTTGCAGATGCAGTACAGGAGTTAACTCGCTCGGAGATGCTCCCAGGCAACAGGCAATCAAGTATTTAGGCAGGCAGGTGCCGAATGAAGAAATCAGTGGCATGAATAAAAATGCCCAGCGTGTTTCAACAGAGGCTTTCCTCGAGGGCAACCGCGCGACACGTTCGGATTGAAAGAAGGGCTCGCTCAACATTCTGGTCTGCAGAGTGCGGATCTCTCTGGCAAGTGTTGAGTCTATTATATTGTTGTGACAGTGCAAAGCGAGGAGATGAGCTTTCCTCCAGGCCTTCCTCCCCCTTAGAGCATAAAAACAAAATAAAATGTGTTTCTTTAATGGGCTCGCATGGCTAGAAGATGCTTATTGAAAGGCAGGCTGATGGTGTTTGACAGCTGGTGGCGTCTAGCTACCAGGCACACCTCACCTGCTTGGGCGGATGCCGGCCCCAAAACAATTTGGCAGTAGCCACCGAAGGAGAAAGGCGCCTGAGTTTTGCAGCACAAAGGAGCCCTCGGGGTTTGCCTGATCCTCCCTGCTTGACTTGTCTATTTGCAAATAAACACACTCTTCCAGACGCCACGGGTTTTCACAAAGCTGACAGGCTCAGTTCAGATGAAATGGGAAACGAGGATTTCTTTTCACTAGGCTTAGTCTGTGAAACCAGGTTTTGACACACAGGCAATTAGAGTACTTCAGTCCAGGCAAACTCTCGGTTTCACTGCCTGCAGTCTGGATTGGCATCTCTTCTGTAGCCAGGGAGTGAGTTTGGCTCAGGGAAGGAAGCCAGGATGTCTGCATGTATACATGACACAAAAACGTAAACTACCTGTGGTTAATAAACCATGGTTTCAGATCCCAAGCAGGACAGACTCTAACCGCAATTTCAGGAGCAGCCCACATTCTGACAACCACAATAGCCATAGTCTAATTAAACCAGGGTTTTGTGTTAACTCTAAAGTGAGACAATAGCTTGCCAGCATCTTTTCGGAGGTAGGATTTAAACACTGGCCAGAGATGTGTCACCTGTTGCTGAACATCACTCTGCACATGGAGGCTCTCTTTAGTGTTTTTAAAACATGTCTTGGGGCCAGGTGCTGAAAACAACATGCAGTACAATCCTATGCAGAGTTGCCCCAGTTGAAGCCCATTGAGTTAAGTGGCCTTAGACAAGAGTAACTGTGCAAAGGTTCAGGAGGGTAGCTAGACATCCTCTTTATTTTAGTGTATTTCTTATTTGGAATAGTAGATTGGAATAGTGATTGTCATGTAATGCAAAGAATATTCAGGGCTTTTTTGTAGAAAAAGCCCAGCAGGAACTCATTAGCATAATAGGCCACACCCAACAGTAAAAACTCATTAGCATATTAGGCCACACTCCTGACAGCACAACTCCTTAGCGTATTAGGCCACACCCCCATGCCTTCCTTTGCCTGGGTGCCACGTGGCTGCAGGGCGCCCGGGCAAGCTGGCCCTTGAACAGGCCGGGGAAGGCATGAGGAGGCATTTAAGTGCCTCCCCAATCCTTCCAGGGCCCCCTGGCTCACCCGCCTTGGAGTCACCGGGGGGGGGGATGTCGCTCTCCAGGCCTTCCCTCCCTCTGTAGCCATGCATGCAGCAGGAATGCACAGGAATGGAGTTCCGGCTGGCTTCAGAGTTGGCCACACCCACTTCAGGCAAAACCTCTGTGTGCGTGGCTACAGAGGGAAGGCCTGGAGGGCGACCCCTCTGGCGACTCCGAGGTGGGCAGGCTAGGGGCCCCCTGGAAGGATCGGGGAGGCATTTAAATGCCTTCCCGGGGCCTCCCTGGCCTGTCCAAGGCATGGGGGTGTGGCCTAATATGCTAATACATTTCTGTTGTTGGATGTGGCCTATTATGCTAATGAGTTCCTGCTGGGCTTTTTCTTTAAAAAAAGGCCCTGGTAAGACTGAAATTTATTTTCTCCAGCTGAACTGATCTCTGTTGCCTGGCGATCACTTGTAATCCCTGGAGATCTCCAGCCACCACCTGGAGTTTGGCAACCCTACATAAAAATCAAGGCAGTGCTTGCGCACCGGCCCCACCCCTGTCTACATGTATAGAAAGTGTGCCCATATAGCCTCCATCCCTGTGATTGGCGTCTCTCTCTCCAGCCACATTCCCAGTAATGGGAAACAAGCCCGTGCAGGTACGCTCTGTCGTCCCACACACTCACAATCATGAATAGGTTGGGGAGGGGGTAGCAGAGGCTCTCCCTGTCTATACGAGTTGATTTCTCCGCACTGCATGACATTTGAAGAGGTCTAGGGAGAGATCGAAACACAAAACCGATGGGGTAGGACGTCTCCCCCTCTAGAGACTGAGAATGTAATGTACAGTTAATTAAAACAGTAAATCCGATCTTGTTTGTTTGACTGCTGTTGAGCTTAATCTATTTCACACATTTTTCTACAGACTGTTTCGGCCACTTTCCTATCGGTACACTGAACCAGCTCACTTTCACAAATAGGGTTGCCAGGTCTGGGTTGGGAAATACCTGGAGCCTGGAGAGGAGACCTCAGCAGGGTATATATATATAGGCCCCGGTCACATGGGCCAGATAACGTGGGGGGGGGAGGCGTGTCCTTTCGCACTGGTGCAATTTAACGCGCCAGAACGCGATCAGATGCTGCCACAGCAAAGTGGGGTTTTGTTTGTCGGCGGGTGTTTTCGGCGCGGTCAAGAGCACGCTTGAGCGATCACACGGCCCGTAGCAAACCGTTTGCTAGTAGGCTTTCCCGGGTATTTTTTAACTCCGGATCTTCGGGCGGATGCTACGGGTCAGCGATGGGGTTGCTACACTTGCCAGATGTGTCCTTGTGATTGCACCCGTATACTCCGCCCAACATTCGTGCCTCTCCTGCCACAAATGCCGTGTGTCAACAGGGCCATATTTTTTTAAAAAAACAACAACATTTTTATTGGTTTTCACATTTAAATTGAACCATAACATTACAACAACAACAAGAGTGCAAAATGAACGAAAAATAAAAATACATAAGTTTTTAAAAAAGACGAATATCAAATACAATAAATAGAATACCGGTTGCAGCAGTACAAAAAGACCAGTTAAAGTTACATTAACTGTATTATATCGTAATATTTACCTGGAACTTGTAAAGTTGAGGTATTATCTCTGTTAAAAACAGATTCAAGAAAAGGGAACCATTTAAGTTGGAAATCGCTATGTCCAGAAAAATTGTGAAAAGAAGAAACCTTGTCTGTTATCTTATCCATGGAATAAAGTTCCCAGAGTTTAGCATGCCAATGCAGGGTATATAATGCCATAGCACCCTCCCTCCCAAGCAGCCATTTTCCCCAAGGGAACTAATCTTGGTTGTCTAGAGATCTATTGTAATAGCGGGAGGTCCCCAGGTGGCACCTGGAGGTTGGCAGCCCTACCTCCGCAGCCTGGGTCTGAGGCCTGTTGTCCTGAAGGGACTTTGAGACAAAGTTTGAGCAAACTCTGGCAGGCCAGCAGTCTATCCATGGGACTGCACGGGTCCTCTCTGGCGGGGTCTCCTCTGTTTGTATGCTTCCTATTTCTGTCTCTTCCTCTCTCTTTCTTTTGATGTCCTCTCCTGAAAGGTTTTCCGGAGTTCTTGAAACAACTTATCAAAATGGAAAATTAGAATCAGGAAAATGGAAACGGGGGCAAGGAGAAGAGGCTGGATCCTGCCGCGGGTTCTCAAGCAGGGATCCGAAGGACCTCAGGCAGGCAAAGATCCACCTTCGGAACTGCCCAGCACAGGCCACGATGGAGGAAGCCTCGCTAGACCAATGGCGGCCAGAGCTAGGGTTGCCAACCTCCAGGAGGGGCCCTAGAGTCCTCCCAGAATTACAATTCATCTCCAGACTATAGAATCAGTTTCCAGAGTTGCCAGCCAGGTTGGGGAAAACCAGGAGATTTTAGAGTTTGAGCTTGAGGAGGGCTGGGTTTGGGGAGGGGAGGGACCTCAGCAGGGTATAATAAGGCCATTAAAGGCCACCTTCCAAAGCAGCCGTTTTCTGCAGGGGAACTGATCTATCATCTGGAGATCAGTTGTAATTCCAGAAGGTCTTCATCAACTCTTTCGATTTCCCTTGAGGGAAATGGCCGCTTTGGAGGGGGGAACCCTACGGCATCCCACCCTGCTGACCTCATTCCTCTCCCCGTACCCCACCCTCCCCAGCCTCCATCCCCAAATCTCCAGGAATCTCCCAACAGTTGGAAACTCTAGCCAGAGCAGGTCAACTCTTGACCCTTTCTGGTGGATTGGATTGCCAACCTCCAAGCAGGGGCAGGAGATCTCGCAGAATTATAACTGATCTCTGGACTACATAGCTTCTTTATATTATTTATGTATTTAAAACATTTATTCCATTTCCCCTGGAGAAAATGGCTGCTTTGGAAGGTGGGCTTTATGGCATTATACCCTGCTGAGGGTCCTCCCCTCCCTAAAGCCCACCCTCCCAGGCTCTACCCTCCAATCTCCAGGTATTTCTGAACCCAGAGCTGGCAGTCCTACTGGTGGTAGGGTTGCCATCTCCCCGATGGAGGTGGGGGTTCCCCTGATTTCAGGGAGCCCTGCCTCCGAAGAGCCCTGCCACGCCTGACATACCTAGCGCAATGGTGTCACCTGGAGGTGACATCATTGCACCGGGCACATCGCATGGGGGACACTCTAGCATTTGGCTAAAAACTCTATGTTGACCATAGAGTTTTTGGGCAAATGCTAGAGCATCCCCTATGCAATGTGCCTGGTGCAATGACGTCGCTTCTGGGTGATGTTATTGCAGTATGTGTGCTTTGCACGCGCACCAGAAGATCCAGGGGAGGGGGTTGGAGCCCCCTGCCAGCAGAAAGTAAGGACCTGGCAACCCTAACTGATAGAGCAGCCTGGCGGGACTGTGAACACAACCCCACACATCTGATCTTCCTGCCGTACCCCTTCCTGTTTAGCAGGCAGTGTGGGGACAAGGTGGCCACTAACAGCTGGATTTGCTGGTGGACCACTTGGACGGAAGGGCCAGGGCAAGTTAGTCCACCGGTCATGCCAGCAGCTAATCGGGGACTCAGAGTGCTGGGAACGTAGATCATTGCTCACCATGTCATGCAAAGCTATGGCTCCATAGCAAAAACCCACCAAAACAGCATCCTCCGACTCGAGAAACAGCTTCTGATCCAAAACATCTGGTTACTTTGCCGGTAGGCCTGCCTTGTAAACAGCTAATAAGTATTCAGGAGAGCGACTCAAAGTAGCGGTTAGTGAAGGTCAGCTTTGAGCTTTCATCTGCGAACCACTCAGAGAAGCCGAATGCATATGATTTGTTCAATACATCCCAGATCTGAGGAATGCCACTTTAATGGCGCAATATTTATGATAATCCACTTGTGAAATGAAAGGCTGCCTGCATGGGGCGGGGTGGGGGCCAGCAGGGACGCAGGAAGATATTTCTCCATCAATGGCTCCACGGCACTGGCTTCCCGTGGTAGAGCCGAGCTCCGAGAAGTTTCAATCTTCATATAATGAGGAGATTAATGCCCCTGACACACGAACCAATAGAATGCCAATTCGAATAGAACCAAGTGCGGCAGATCAGAGCCCTGGCAAAACACAAAGGGCCAATTTAGACAGCTGATAGAATCATCCCAGCTGTCCCATTTCCACCTGCAGGAAGGGGAGCACATTGTGAAACATTCCACGTAGAACAGGGGTGGCCAAACTGCAGCTTGGGAGCCACGTGCGACTCTTTCACACAGTCTAACTTAATGTTAACTAAAAGTAAATTTGCTATTTTTTTCAATAAAAACGTGTGTGTGATGTTTGTTCGTGTCTTACGGCTCTCAGACATCGGACGTTTATTCTATGTGGCTGTTACATTAGGCAAGTTTGCCCACCCCCCACCCCCGATGTAGAAAATAACTCACCACGGACTGAAAAATGGCGCATTGAGGGGAAAAGTGTGTTCGCTTTTCCCAAGATGGGACCTTTTGAAAAATACATCACCCGTTAAGGCCCCCACCCCAGTGTGAAGCAGTACGCTTCAGGATAATCTGAAGTGCTTTCCTGAAATAGTCAGGTGGGTAGCCATGCTTGTCTTTGGTAGAAGAGCAAGATTTCCAGGATAGAAGCGTTGCAGAGTCAAAGCTTATCTGACAAAGGGCACTTTGATTCTTGAAGGATTATACCCTGGGAATCCTGTTGGTCTTTAAGGTGGTCCTGGGGGACTGAAATCCTGCAGTCCTAAAAGCACTTTTGTTGTACATATTAGATTCCATGTCAAAAATGAAGTCAAATGAGGATGAAGATCTATTTTATTTCAATTAACAAGAAAACAAATTGGACCAACTAGTCCAAAATTGACTACTTTCTTCTCAGCATATTCAGGAGATATGCTTCAATTAACAGGAAAGCAATTGGACCAAATAACTCACCAAAAATTGACAACTTTCTTCTTTTTCTTCTTCATCTTCTTCTTCTTCTTGAACATATTCTGAACATATTCAGGAAATACATTATATTTTATACATGGACTGACATCATCAAGAAAACAATATTCAAAAAGCTTAATTGGTTACTAAAGACAGTGGTAATTTGAGTAATAATCCTCTGATTGGCCAGATGTAAAAAGAAACATATATCTATGTCAAATCTACATAAAACCTAAGTGTTTACTTAACCTAACCTAAATGATAATGGGCAAGGATTCTTCATATCCCAAACAAAAGTATTTTTACTGATACAAGACTAAAATATTCTCTGACCCAGACATTGCAAGGTTTTGCCCTTAAGAACTACAGAATCATGAACTTTGTACCTATTATGTTATCTACTAACAATATCAGACCTACAAGAGGAAAGCCTTCTATATAACAGGCCTTTCTAACATCCTGATAAAATATTACTTAAAAGAGAAATCCATAAAACCAGGAAAAAATATTAATACGAACAATCAAGAAGAAATAAACCTATATTAAAAAAATCTTTATATTCCCATTCATACTACACTTTCTTGGTCCTGAATAGACCTGGGTAGGATTCAGAGAAGGTCTGCTTAGGATTGCTGATATCGACACTTGACTTTATGATTGTGCAAAGTGGTTGTAATTGCAGACCTTGGACCAGGCCCCCATGCTCAGCCTCACCTACCTCACTGGGTTGTCGTGAGGATGAAACAGAGGAGAGGAGAATGACATAAACCACTCTGGGGCCCCACTGGGGAGAAAAATGGGGTATAAATGAAGTAAGCAAATATAAATAAATAAATACGCACACATCAGTGAGCCAAACCCCCTCCATATCAATTCTGTATTAAGATGGGGAAAGGCAGGGGGAGTTTCATCCAGTCAGCTTTTTAAATTCAGTCTCACCCATTTGCTTTCCATACCACAGCCGTCATCCCATATAATTGTTACCATATAGGTCCAGCGTTGCTAGACCTTGCCTGGTAACCACTGGGAGCTTTTGGTGTCACATGACACTATTTCCAGTTGCATAACAGGAAGAGATGTCATGCATTGCAGTGACACTCTAGCAATCCTCCCAAACTCTATGGTAACCATCTAGAACCTTGGGGGATTGCTAGAGTATCATCATGAAGTTTGATGATTTATGGGGAGGGGCCGTGGCTCAGTGAAAGAGCAGCTGCTTTGTATGCAGAAGGCCCTGGGTTCCATCCCTGGCATCTCCAGTTGAAAGGATCGGGTAGGGGGTGTAAAAGACCTGGAGAGCCGCTGCCAGTCTGAGTAGACAACCCTGGCCTTGAGGGACTGATGGTCTGATTCAGTATGAGGCAGCTTCATATGTTCATATGGTGGCCCTTTTGGTTACATGTTGTCACCACAATGGCACTTCTTCCCCTATAATTTCTCCTCCTGTTACACTGGGCAGCAGTGGGCAGCAAAGAACATAAGAACATAAGAGAAGCCAATGTTGGATCAGGCCAATGGCCCATCTAGTCCAACACTCTGCCACACAGTGGCCAAAAATACCAGGTGCCATCAGGAGGTCCAGCAGTGGGGCCAGGACACTAGAAGCTCACCCACTGTTGCCCCCCCCCCAAGCACCAAGAAGACAGAGCATCCCTTGCCACAGACTGAGAGTTCCTGTCTATACCTTGTGGCTAATAGCCACTGATGGACCTCTGCTCCAGATGTTTATCTAATTTCCTGTTGAAGCCATCCATGCTTGTAGCCGCCACCACCGCCTGTGGCAGTGAATTCCATGGTGGGCTTCTGAACTCCCTCCCCTCCCCAGACTTTGCCCTTCCCAGGCACCATCCCGAATGTCCAGGAATTTCTCAAAACGGTGTTGGTAACCCTTCTTGGGTGTGCATATCAAGACAGTGGAAGAAGAAGAAGAAGAAGAAGAAGAAGAAGAAGAAGAAGAAGAAGAAGAAGAAGAAGAAGAAGAAGAAGAAGAGGAGGAGGAGGAGATTGGATTTATACCCTGCGCTTCATTACCTAAAGGAATCTCAGAGCGGCTTACAAACTCCTTTCCCTTCCCCTCCCCATAACAGACACCTGTGAGGTGGGTGGGGCTGAGAGAACTCTGAGAGAACTGTCCTTTCAAGGACAGCTCTGTCAGAACTATGGCTTGCCCAAGGTCATCCAGCAGGTGCAAGTGGAGGAGTGGGGAATCAAACCCGGTTCTCCCAGTTTAGAGTCCGTGCACTTAACCACTACACCAAACTGTTAGGGATAAGATAATAGAAAATTTAAATTCTGTATCAGAGTAAGCCAAATTCTGCACCAAGAGCAAGGATGTACTGTACCTTATATAACTAAATCAGGTCCATCATGGCAGTCTATTGTACTGGCTTTGTTCTTTGAGAGAATTCATTGTGCCGCAGCTCCCCACAGAGAAGAACAAGGGAGTTGTGCACGGACCTGGAGCCCCACATCCTGATCACTGGAAAATGTGCTTAGCCTCACTCCGTTCCAGGAACTCAGAGTTGCTAAAGAGACGAGCGTCTCTGATTCACATTACAAAAAAAAATGATTTCCAGCATGACAATAGCAAAAAAGAGACCAGTCAGTTAGTGATGATGGCCATTGCCAAAGTAAGCCGGTGTGTATGCGTCCCCACATCTGTGTGACTGTTACAGATAATCCTTTCAATTATTTGTGCCCACTTCTGTATTTCTGAAAGACTTCCTGTTTCGATCTCCTGCTGTTGGCTGTGTCCCCAACAGGTCCTGCCAGACCAGCCTCATTTCCTTTGACAGAGTGACGAGCTTACTGGATAGAGGGAATGCTGTTGATGTTGTTTGCCTGGATTTCAGTAAAGCCTTCGACAGGGTTCCCCATGATGTTCTGATGGGTAAACTAGAGGACTGTGGACTGGACTCTAGGATAGTTAGGTGGACAGGGAACTGGTTGGAGAACCGCACTCAGAGAGTAGCAGGCAATGGCATTTCGTCTGAATGGAGGGAGGTGTCCAGTGGGGTGCCACAGGGCTCGGTTCTGGGCCCGGTACTTTTCAATAATTTTATAAATGATCTAGATGAGGGTGTGGAGGGGCTGCTCATGAAATCTGCAGATGACACCAAAGTGGGGGGGGGGGAGCGAACACGCCAGAAGATATAGATAGAATTCAACGAGATCTGAACACACTCGAAAAGTGGGCGGATGTGAACAAGATGTAGTTTAACAAGAATAAATGCCGAGTTCTACATCTGGGTAAAAAAAAATGAGGAACACACGTATTGGATGGGGGTTATACTTCTGGATAGCAGTGTGCGTGAACAAGATCTTGGGGGCATGGGTGGACTGTAAGTTAAATATGAGCAGCCAGTGTGATGCAGGGACAAAAAAAGCTACTGCCATCTTGGGGTGTATTAACAGAGGCAGAACATCCAAATCACAAGCTGTCATAGTCCTGCTCTACACTGCATTGGTCAAGCCTCACGTGGAGTACTGTGTGCAGTTCTGGAGGCCTCACTTCAAAAAGGATGTGGACAGAATGGAGCGGGTGCAGAGGCAAATGACAAGGATGATCAGGGGCCTGGAGACCAAGCCCTATGAGGAAAGGCTGAGGGACTTGGGAATGTGCAGTCTGGAGAAGAGTAGGTTGAGGGGGGACATGACGGCTCTCTTTAAGTATTTGAAGGGCTGTTCCTGTTGGCAGCAGAGGATAGGACTCACCATAATCGGTTTAAATTAGGAGCAGGAAGGTACTGGCTGGATCTTAGGAAGAACGTTTTGACAGTAAGAGTTGTTCAGCAGTGGAATCAGCTGCCTAGGGAAGTGGTGAGTTCTCCCTCACTGGCAGTCTTTCAGCAGCCGCAGGGCAAACCCTTGTCAGGGATGCTCTAGGCTGATCCTGCATTGAGCAGGGGGTTGGACTAGATGGCCCATATGGCCCCTTCCAACTCTGGGATTCTATGATTCTAAGTGTTTCTGGGGAGGTTCACCCAGTGCCCAAACTGTCCTGGTTGTCCTTTTGTTTTTAAAAAATGTTATCAAAGAGAGAAATTCAATGTGACCAAGTTACCTGCTGAGTATTCTTCATCTTAAAAACAAACTGGGGTGGGGAAGGATCTAGCCTTTTAGGAAAGATGAGATATTAACTTTTTGAAAAATAAAACATACATATTTGGATGCTATCCTGCCAACCTAGCAGTTCGAAAGCAAGAAATTGCAAGTAGATAAATAGGTACCACTTCGGTGGGAAGGTAACAGCGTTCCGTGCACCTTGGTGTTTAGTCATGCCGGCCACATGACCTGAGCATTCTTCATCTTAAAAACAAACTGGGGTGGGGAAGGATCTAGCCTTTTAGGAAAGATGAGATATTAACTTTTTGAAAAATAAAACATACATATTTGGATGCTATCCTGCCAACCTAGCAGTTCGAAAGCAAGAAATTGCAAGTAGATAAATAGGTACCACTTCGGTGGGAAGGTAACAGCGTTCCGTGCACCTTGGTGTTTAGTCATGCCGGCCACATGACCACGGAAATGTCTTTGGACAGCGCTGGCTCTTCAGCTTGGAAACAGAGATGAGCAGCGCCCCCTAGAGTCGAGCATGGGAAGCCTTTACCTTTACCACTGGGCTAGGGGACAGTTTTTTATGCTCCTCATAAGAAAATAAGAGACGCCAGTGTTGGATCAGGCCAAAGGCCCATCCAGTCCAACACTCTGTCACACAGTGGCCCAAAATACCAGGTGCCATCAGGAGATCCACCAGTGGGGCCAGGACATTAGAAGCCCTCCCACTGTTGACCCCCCCCAAAGCACCAAGAAGACAGAGCATCACTTGCCCCAGAGCCCCTATCTATAGGAGCTGTGGTGGCTCAAGTGGTTAAGACGCTGAACTGCAGGCTGTGGAAGGTCGGTAGTTCAGCAGTTCGAGACCCGAGTTGCCGCATGACGGAGTGAGCTCCCATCTCTAGTTCCAGCTCCTGCCAATCTAGCAGTTCGAAAGCAAGAAATTGCAAGTAGATAAATAGGTACCACTTCAGTGGGAAGGTAACAGCGTTCCGTGTGCCTTGGTGTTTAGTCATGCCAGCCACATGACCACGGAAATGTCTTCGGACAGCGCTGGCTCTTCGGCTTTGAAACGGAGACTAGCACCGCAACCCTAGAGTCGGATTCGACTGGCTTTCGAGCAAGGGAACCTTTACCTTTTTCCTTTATGCTTTTAGCCGCCATCACTTCCTGTGGCAGTGAATTCCATGTGTGAATCACTCTTTGGTTGAAGAAGTACTTCCTTTTATCCGTTCTAACCTGACCGCTCAGCAGTTTCATGGAGGGCCCACGAGTTCTTGTATTGTGAGAAAGGGAGAAAAGTACCTCTTTCTCTACCTGCTCTTTCCCATGCATAATCTTATAAACCTCAATCATGTCTCCCTTCAGTCGTCGTTTCTCCAAGCTAAAGAGCCCTAAGCGCTTTAACCTTTCCTCACATGAAAGTGTTCCTCTTCTCCCCTTGCCCCTGTGCTGGTTCTTGTTCCGGCAAATCAACAACCCTGGCTGCATAGAGGCCCCATATGAATCCCTCTATGAGGCCCTCGGCAGGAAGGAGTTGCATTCGGGAATGGCCACGGGCAAAAAGGGTTAATTCCTCCCTCCCCTGGCACCATGCCTCCAATCTGAATAAGCCCCTCCTCCTCCAAGCTACTTTTCAGCCTTACAAAAAAAAAAAAAGATTTGCCTGTCATATTACATTAGGTCACAATTTGTGTAAAAGCTTGTGACCAGAACAAATGGAAAGGTACTTAAGTTAATACAAACCAGTCACTCCTGCTGTGATACCAAGGAAGGCACAGAAACAGATAAAGTGGTCAGTCACTAAGGATCTGGAAAAGAAGGCATCGAGCCAACAGAAGGCAGCATAGATTTGTCAAGAATAAATCCTGCCAAGCTAATCTTCTATCATGGGAAAGCTGTGGGCACAATATATCTTCCTTTCAGCAGACCATTTGACTCTGTTCCCCATGACAGCAAAGCAGTTAGATTTAGAAGCAGAACAAAGTTTGAGTCCGGTGGTACCTTTAGGACCAGCAAAGTTTTATTCAAGGTATGAGCTTTCCTGTGCACACGCACTTCTTCAGATACATTGAAACGAAAGTTACCAGTCCATACATATAAGTAGAAGGTGAGCAGCAAATCAGCACACAGCATAATAAAAGGTGTTTAAGAGATTCAAGGACCAAAGTGGCATAACAAGCTTAGTTTATATGATCTCCATATGTTTGGGTTTAATTCTGGGAGGAACATAGTAAAGGAAATAAATACATCAACATTGGCAATAGATGGGCAGATGTAACCTTATTTTATTTATTTATTTGATTTATACCCCGCCCTCCTGTTTGAGGCAGGCTTAATTGTGGACTGCTGAGAGTAATTAACTGAGACTCTGTTGTTACGCTCCATCCGTCTTCTCTCAAGTACATCCTCTTCTCTCAGATGGAGTGACCATCTGTTTATTTCTTATTAATGCGTTAAAAGTTTATCTCCCACTTTCTTCCTCAATGGGGACCCGAATTGGCTTACGACATCATTCTCTTCTCCCCACAACAACCCTGTGAGGTAGGTTAGGCTGAGAGCCAGTTTGGTATAGCAGTTAAGTGTGCAGACTCTAATCTGGGAGAACCGGGTTTGATTCCCCACTCCTCCACTTGCAGCTGCTGGATGACCTTGGGCAAGCCATAGTTCTGGCACAGCTGTCCTTGAGAAAGAGCAGTTCTTGAAAGAGCTCCCTCAGGTCCACCTACCTCACAGGGTGTCTGTTGTGGGGAGGGGAAGGGAAAGGAGTTTGTAAACCACTCTGAGACTCCGAGTGAAGGCCAGGGTATAAATCCAATCTCTTCTTCTTCTCCTCCTCCTTCTTCAACAGAGTGTCTGGCCCCAAGCTCACCCAGCAAGCTTCCAAGGCAGAGTGGGGTTTCGAACCTTGATCTCCCAGATACTGTCTGACATTTTAACCACTACACAAAGCAAGCTAGTTGACACTATCATTTGATGGATTCAAAGCTAGTAAGAGAACCACACTGACGGTTGCTTATAACGGTGCTGTATCAGTCTAGAGGGAGCGTTCCTCTACAGGCCTCCATTCTAGACTGGTGCTCTTCAACTTTATCAACTATTTGAATGATGGGGTGGAGGGAGTCCTTATTGAATCTGCAGATGCCACAAAAGTGGAAGGCAGAGCCAACAAATTCAGAATTCAAAATGACCTTTGTGAAGGAACAGACTCGCAAGCTCCTCCTTCTCCTTCAGGTTGGCCCCTGGGAGATCAGACAATCCCCGCGGCCATCCCAAGTCTCCAGTCCATGGAGACGCCCCTTCCCCTTCCCCCCCAGGGTGCCAAAAACAAATTGGCATCACCCACTGTCACCAAGGCCTCATAAGAAAATCCCCTGCTGAACAGAGTCATGCCTCTAGCGATCTGTACCTGCATTACCATGTAAAGGCTCCACCTAGTTGCCACACCTTCTGCCACACTGCTACTAGCAAGCACAGGGATGATCTCTCGCAACTTCACTCTTCTGAGCTGTCATGCTATAGAGATGGTGGGCTTACCTGCGGCCCCTCCCTGTCACCACGCTTCAGATAGCAATAGGTGTGGTGTTTTCCCAGATACCAAGCTTGGAACATGCAAAATATATGGAAGTTTAATGAATGAATGAAAAGAATACACATATTCTGTTCAACCACTCAGGCTCAGCAAGGAAACAAAGAAAAGGTGAAAACACACAGTCCCCTTTCCCTATGCTCGGAACATCCTAAATTACATTTAATTAGGACAGGTTAGCTTAATTTGACGCTGCAGGAGTTTAAAGTTCAGCCTTACCTTAGCTCTCTGGGTTGGGCCTTCTCCCCATTGTTCCTGGTCATGTGGGCAAGATGAATGTTAAATAGTGGGTTCCATGGATGAACAGACTCCCAGTTTAGTGATCAGCTCTACTTTATTCAGTGATTTCAGCAAAAAACAAGACTGTAGACCAGAGCCTCCGCTCCGTTATATTGCATGCAATGGCCACACCCCAACACACCCCACTCCCAACGATAGGCCATTTACAAAACTTTACATCTTAATTGGTTCCTGCCAGAATCCTGCTGGTCTATTGTTATTGGGCTCCAAGCTCACCCTGTCTCTGGCAGCACAGTCCTGCAATGTTTCAGTCCCAATACATAACAATGAAGTCCCTAGGTAATCCTTCAGGACTTGTGTTCCCATGTCAACAGCAAGATGCAAGAGAGTGTTTCTTCCTCATGTCCCAAGTTTATATAACATCTGTCCTACTCCCTCCCCACTTTGGATGAACTTCCTGTCCCTTTCTGTCCCAAAGGAAGAGTTTACATTCTAGCAATTTGTCCATTTCCCTCTCTGGTCTCTTTTGGGTATTCTGGCAGAGTGTACTGGCTTCGGCCACAGACATTACCATAATCCAGAGTTTGAGTGCTCCGTCCTTGGAACTTGATGTCTCCTTCCTTCAACTCCCTCCTTTCTGCCAGCTACTAATTTCCAGCTGGGCTGTTGCTCCTGGGCAGGGTGCAGTCCCAAAGACTGAAATATTGGGAGGAATTCTTGGGTGGAGAACATTTTGATAGGCTGGAGAGCTGTGGTGAAATTAACAAAATAACATTCAACAGAGACAGAAAGCTCTTTAGTGGGCATGAGGAGAAAGCCCAGAGAAAAGCCTTGTGTGGAGGCTCCAGGTCTGATATCAGGAGATTTCCAGCCACCACCCGGAGGAGCAACCCAAGATGCTCCATGCACACCACCCCTCTCCATATTTATGCTCAGAACATTAGGTTGGATCCAGCCAGGGGTCATTTCGTAGAAAAAGAGGTGCAGGAGCTCATTATCACAACTCATTTGCATAACTCATTAGCATAACTTATTTGCATATGCCACACCCCCTGACATCACCAGAAGTGTGTCAGAAGGCACCACTGGACTGTTTTGGATTGCTAGCTATTGGGGGGGGGGAGAGAACGTGCAAATCTGTCCTCGCAGAGGAGGGAGAAATTGTGCTTGAATAAAACTTGGACCGGGGGGAGGGCTCTGCAACTTACCTGGCTGCTTCTTGCTCTGACTGAGGACTGCTGGGAACAGGGTGTGGGGCTTATTGCATTTTCCCGCCCCCTGGGCTCTTTACTGCCGGAGCTCTGCTCCTGTGCGCTCCTGTAGGAAATGACCCCTGGATCCAGCCAGCTTTTTCATTCAATCTTGCCCACATCCCCTCTCTTCCATAGCCTCTCTGCCACATGCAGGTCCCATGCAGGGCCGGCTCACCCGCTAGGCGAACTAGGCATTTGCCTAGAGTGCCGGGCCCTGGATGGGGCGGGTGGCAGGCCCTGGATGGGGTGCCGAAGTTTGTCTCCCCCAAAAAAGCCCGTGCGCTGCTTCAGCGTGCTGCCAAAGTTCACCTCTCCCCTGCTCCGCTGCCGAAGCAGCCGCGTCCCCAGCCAGCCAGCCAGCCCCGCGTCCCCCGTCCCCGAACCCTGGATGGGGCGCTGAACTGCACCTCCCCCCTCGTCCTCCACGCCCTCTGTCCGGGGCGGGGGGAGGGGACGAGCCCAAAGACGATACCGGCCTGGGCGCCCTCTGTCCTCCTCTCCTTCCCTCCCTCCCTGTTCCTTCCCTCGCCAGCCACTAGTCTCTGAGGAGCAGGCAGAAAGCGCCTTTCGCCATGCCTGCTCCCTGCGGTCGCTGCCACTGCTCCGGTCCATGAGCTGAAGAGGCTCCCAGGCCCCTGCCGCTGCCACCACCCCTTCTGCCAGGCACCCAGGGAAGCCCGGAGGAGGCGAAAACGCACGGCTGCCCCTCGCCGGCTCTGGTCCCCGTTAGTACATAGACCCCCTTTGGGGGGAGCTGGTGGTGCCTGAAGAGGAAGCCTTCCTCCTCCCCACACACTCCATCCACTTCCACCCCACAGTTGGCTCGGGAACTCTGGCAACCTCTCAGGAGGGAGCCCGGTTCGGATGTCTGGTTTCCTGGTGCTCTTTTTTCTTAAAAAAAGAAATTCTTTATCTTGACACACTTCTCCTTTCCCCCCCCCCGAACCTGACAGACCCTGAGCAAACTTTGGGGTGCCACCGACAGCCGGGCAAGCGGAGAGGGTGGGAGGCAGGCTCAGGGGCCAGTTCCTGCCTCTTGGCGGCCGGGCTTCGCTCTTGACAGAAGCTGCTCTTTTTCAAAAACAGCTCTTAACTACGGCTTGCCCAAGGTCATCCAGCCAGGTGCAAGTGGAGGAGTGGAGAATCAAACCCGGTTCTCCCAGATTAGAGTCCACGCACTTAACCACTACACCAAAATGGCTCTCACACCAAACTGGCTCAGATGGAGACTAGCAGTGTCATCCTTAGATGGGAGTAAGTTCCACTCTGAGTAGGGAGAGGCTGTAGCTCAAGGGCAGAAGGTCCCATGCAGAAGGTCCCAGGTTCAATCCCTGGCATCTCCAGTTAAAAAGCACCAGGCAGTAGGTGATGTGAAAGACCCCTGCCTGAGACCCTGGAGAGCTGCTGCCAGCCTGAGTAGACAATACTGACTTCCATGGACCAAGGGTCTGATTCAGTACAAGCCAGTTTTATGGGTGTGTTCATGTGTTGTGTTCAAGACCTGCTAAGGATGGCACTATGCCAGTGTCATTTGAAGCATCGCACCCTTCTAAATACACTGAAGTCAGTGAGCTTAGAAGGGTGTGTCTCTCCTTAAGATGCAGGCTTGTGAACACCAGATTGAAAAATTCTTGGAGATTTGGAGTTGGGGGGGCAGAGATTTCGGGTTTGCTGTTTTATATTGGTTTTCAAGTGAAAATGTTTTGCATGATTACTGGAAGCCTCCTTGAACCACGAGAGAAGCCAGGACGTGTCTTAACTAACAAACAAGATGCAGTCATAGAAAATAACATAATTAAACCAACAAATCATTAAAAATAGAGCCAATTAAAAACAGAGCACAAAAATACATTGAAAAACTGGAATATAGAAACTTACAGAAATCCAGAGCATAAAAGCATGCAAAATCCAGAGCCTCAAATAGCATCCTAAATCATCCTCATTACAATCCTTAGATTACAAGCAAATTGTCAGAACAATTCCAGAGATCAATCCCATAGTGACAAGCCCGGGTAATGAGAAGTGTTTTGGCCAGGGGCCAGTGCATTTATGAGGAAACCAGCATAGATGATCTTATATTTACCTTCATTGGGAGCATGTTTCTAACAATAAATGAGAAGCAGAAAGATTAAAATGCTGCGTTGTGCTGTGTTTCGAGACAGAGCATCTGGTTTAAGACTTTCTTCTCTTGGTACATTTCCAGCAAAGCCAAGTCTGTAACATCTGCTCACAAAATCTTGCATCTGAGCTAGAGTTGCCATCGACCTCTACAAACCCAGGGCAGTTTTTCTTTGTTTGTTTCTTATCCAGATTTTGGGATCTATTCATTTCACATCAGACTGTCCAGGGCCACACTCTTTGAAATGGATTTGGATTGGGTTTTCAGAGGCCTCTAGGCCCCCAGAACGCTCCCACTTTTCCTGGTTGTGCCACAGCATCCGTTTCCAAGCCATTCTGAGCAGAATTCCTAACACTCTACAAGCAAAAACATGAAGATGCTCTGTTGTGCCATGGTTTAAGACAAGGCGTCTGAATTTACGCTTTGTTTTCCCCCTTCGGTAGATTGTCTCTCTTTGAGAAATTCAGAAGCATCTCTCTTTAAACTGCTTCAGGGATACAAGGGGGTTCGTGATGTCGCAGACATTAGCCAGTAAGCAGGAGCCTGCTGCAGGCAGATCTTTCCTATTCAAGATGAAAACCTACAGAACTGGATTTTTTTTACAAGTTGCCTTGGGGGGCTGGGAGGGGGCTAAGTATACCTGTTTACAGAGCAACAAACTCTCTCCACTACTCTTCAGGCAGTACATTTGTACATAGCACCATAGCTTGATTGTCATTTGTGAAAACATCTGAAGAAATGGAAAACGTACTGGGTATACGAAGCAACAGCATTACAGCAAAGCATCAATCTGGGTGAAAAAAAGGAATTGGGGGGGGGATTTTATTTATTTATTTTATTTATTTATTTCATTCAGTTTGTATCCCGCTCACCCCCTTAGGGCTCTGAGCAGCTTACATGTTTCAATTAACACAAATCCTAGCCTAGGGGCACATACATATAGGGAAAGTGACAAGCCTACCAGGCACCCCTTTTTGTAGCGGATCTTTGTTGTTGTCTTTCTTGCAGGAGATAGTCCGGCGGCGGCCTTTCTGGCGCTGGTCTTTGAAGTTACGCCTTCTGTTCCCACCTTCCGGCTGTTGCAATTCCTTTTCCGAGCTTGGACCACTCGCACTTCCGCACATGCTCGCTGTCCAGATTAGACTATCTAAATTTTAGATAATTTTAGCCCACGGATCCATTTACAGTGCTTGCCTAAGCAGGTCTACTCGGAATTCTCCTGCAGTCACTCACTGGAGCTTACTCCCAGGGTTCTTAAAATCGCACTGTTAAATACTATTTTATTGTAGTTAGAGTCCAATGGCACCTTTAAGACCAACAAAGTTTTATTCAAGGTGTGAGCTTTCGTGTGCATGCACACCTTGTCAGACGATGAAACGGAATTACATATCATACCTGTATATATAGGAGCGGTTTGTTAAATTAGCATGCAAAAATGTGTCCTCACTATTTTGTTCTATTGCTCACTATTTTGTTCTATGGCTTCAGACCGACACGGCTACCCACCTTGATCTATTTTATTGTAGGGTTATACCTGTTTAGACTGAATTTTGTGGTACACTGCTGTGGGAGAAAGGCAAGGTAAAAGCATTTTTTTAAGTTAAAAGGATATCTCATTCCTTAGTTGCCAATTAAAGGTAAAGGTTCCCTTGCTCGAAACAAATCAGGAAATTCCTGGAAATTTGCAGATGGAGCCTGGGGAAGGTGGGTTTGGGGAGAGGAGTGACTTCAGTGGGGTGTAATGAGGTTCCCAGGTCCCCTCTGGCCACCAGCAGGGGATGGGGGGTGAGGTGGCCAGATCCAGGTGAGGCGGGGGACTCCTGAAGATTTGGGGATGAAGCCTGGGGAGGACCAGGAGCTGTGTGGGGTACAATGTCAGAGAGTCCACCCTCCAAAGGAGCCATTTTCTCCAGGGGAACTGACCTCTGTAGTCTGGAGATGAGCTGTAATCCTGGGGATCCCCAGGTCCCACCTGGAGGCTGGCATCCCTAGGGTACAATGAACCTCCAAAGCAGCCATTTTCTCCAGGGGAACTGATTTCTGTAGTCTGGAGATTAATTGTGATTGTTGGAGATCTCCAGGCCCTACCTGGATGGCACCCCTACACAGGGGTCTTTTCATAGAAAAAGAGTTGCAGGAGCTCATTAGCATAACTTATTAGCATAACATTTGCATATGTCACACCCCCTGGTATCACCGGAAGCTACCCTACAACAAGCATGAAAATACAGATCAAGTTAGCATTGCTATTTATTTTTGTGATAGTTGCTATACAAAGTCTCCTGGGTTCAGCTTTTTAAAGTCGTTTTCTTAGAAGGGCAAATTAGCTATATATGAGTGGGGTTGGTTTGTTTTGTAAAAGGAAGTTACATTCTTCTCACACCAATGTACCTGTATAGTTACATGAAAAATAAATTATTGCAAAACCCCTGTCCAAATAAATGGTCTACTTGTAAGAACAGTGTGACATTAGAGAATGGGACTTGTGCAAGATTGCAGCTTTTTTATATGCTCAGCAAAAATTTAATAATGGAAGAAAAGCCACAATCTCATGCAAGTTTCTCTTTCAGTCCCTTGCAAACACTCCAGCAAGTTATACACATTCTGCATGCTCCATGTGTCACAGGGCTAGCAGATATACTACCTGGAAAAGATATCCTCCCTTCTCTAGTAAATTATGAATAACCTGACCCCTTGAAAGAGAGGTGTGCCTAAAACAGATTTACACACTTTATAATAACATTAAATAAATAACCAAGTTGCCTTCTTCAAGTGAACACACACACAAGGAAAAATCTTATGTACAACTTGAGATGGGGTCAAAAAAGAGCTAGAAATGTTGTAGTTCTGTTGTAGTTTTTGTATATCTTAACTGCTTTCAACCTCCAGTAAAGATGTATAAAAACTAAAATAGTCTTTGTAATGGATATATATGAAGTATTTTTAAAATGAAAGAAGGTGACAAACAGTCAAAGGGACATTTACAAAGTTGGGACAGTTATCACCACTCTTTCTATACCATTATTTGATAAAGAGCAAAAGAAAATCATAATCACAAAGTGTGATGATGCAAACTGCTTTCAGATGAAGACATATTACTGTTTAAAGCAGTACTAGAAATCATGTGTGAAAAATACAAATGTCTTTCATAGTTCATCACACCTATAAAATTCAGGACCTTTTGGACCAATTACAGAGATATAGCAGCTATTTCATAGAATTCATACTTTAAACGGCCAAAGTAAATATATATAGTTATACCAGGTTTCCTGTGTAGATCATCGTTTGTTTATTTGTTTGTTTTGTTTGCTTGAACAATTTGTATCTCTCCCTACAGGCCAAAGGCTCTTGGGGCAGCATAATAAAATATAAAACATACTACAATCCCACATAAAAAACTATTTCGAACAAGAGAAACAGAGGGGCGGAGACACACACACAGAGAGAGAGAGAAGGGGCAGAGAGAGACACACAAACAGACACACACAGAGAGGGGCAGAGAGAGAAACAGGGGCAGACACACACAGAAGGGGCAGAGAGAGAGACAGACAAACAGATGCACAAACAGGGGCAGACACACACAAACACACACACATAGAGCAGCACAGAGAGGAACAGAGGGGCAGAGAGAGACACACACAGAGAAGGGGCAGAGAGAGACACGCACACACAGAAGGGGCACAGAGAGAGAGAGACAGACACACACACACACACAGAGAAGGGGCAGACAGAGAGAGAGAGAAACAGACGCACACACAGAGAGGGGCAGAGAGAGAGAGACAGACACACACACATAGAAGGGAA
>NW_015167057.1:242080-277491 GCF_001447785.1 Gekko japonicus | reverse complement strand
GGAAAGAGAGAACCCACAGAGGGGCATGCGCGCATGCACACACACATGGGGAAAGGTGCGGGCGCCTCTTCAGGCCTTTCCCTGCCTGTCCGCCTCGGCGGGCAAGCAGAGAAAGGCGTGGGGCGCTTTGGAGCTCTTTCTCTGCCCGTCCGCCTCGGCTGGCAAGCAGAGAAAGGTGGGGGGCACTCCGGGGGGCTTTCTCTGCCCGGCCGCCTCAGCGGGGCGGAGAAAGGCAGGGGCGGCGGCTCTGGAGGAAGCCGGGGATGGGGCAGGAGGCCTTTCCAGGGTCACCGTGCCTCCACACAGCCCAAAGAAACTGGGGATGGGGCGAGAGGCAGGCAGCTTCTTCTTCTGCCTCCTTGTGCTGACTGAGGGCTGCAGAGGGTGGGGCTTGGTCATGTGCCCGCCCCCGGGTGCCTCACTCCCGGAGCACTGTACTGGTGTGCTCCGGCCCCAACCGAGGCCTGCCCCTACACATGGTGTGTCGTTCCCCCCCCCCAGTGCTGTTGGATAAATCACACAAACACAAGTGCCAGAATGTCCTTGATGGTGGTGAAGCTGTGAACAGCCTCTAGTGAAAAGTACTGTGTTTGAGTTGAAATTGGGTGATACAATCATAGAGTTGGAAGGGACCGTGCAGGTCACCTAGTCCAACACCCTGCAGTCTGCAGGAGCATAGCCCTACAATATACCCAAAAGATGGTTGTCCAGCCTCCACTTGAAAACATCAAGCGAAGGAGCATCCACCACCTCTTGGGGCAGTCTGTTCCACTGCTCAACCACTCTTACAGTTAGGAAGTTTCTCCTGATATTTATCCGGTATCGACTGGTCTTGCAATCCAGAGCAAGAGAGAATAGATCTGCTCCATCTTCTACATGACAGCCCTTCAAATATTTGTAGACTGCAATCAAGCCTTCTCTTTCCCAGGCTAAACATACCCAGCTCTTTCAGTCTTTCCTCATAAGACTTGGATTCCAACGCTCTCACCATTCTGGATGCACTCTTCTCTGGACATGCTCGAACTAGTCAACATCCTTCCTAAGATGTGATGCCCCAAACTGGACACAGTACTCCAGGTGAGGCCTGACCATAGAGGAATAGAGCGGAACTACCACCTCCCATCGGAGGGATTGGGAGGGATCACAAGAAGGGGAAACAATTTGGAAATCCTCTGCACGAATCTACCCTACTGAGATCCTAGAAGCTCTGGGGTTCTTCAACAGACCAATTTCCTCCTCCTTCCCTTTCGTTTCTTTTTCCGACTCTCAACACTCCATGTCTTCTGAAGCATACTCAGCCATCTGGGGGTTTCTTCCCCTTCTTTGGATCTATTTGTAAGTAGAACTCCCTACTTGGTCTGTGACTACCCTGATTACCTGCTATTGTGATCAGTAAATGGGGGTCGTCAGGACCAGTGTTCCCTCTAAGTTGTGTGCATGAGCGGCCGCTCATTAACACAGGAAGCCCCGCTCAGAAGCAGTCTGGAGCCGCACAGGGGTCTTGAACTGCCCATTGCCTATTTTAAGATTACAGCAGTCCTATTCTGCTCAGGATGTGAACTGCTCTGCTCAGTAGGGGGGGGGGGAAATAGAGGGAACATTGGTCGGGTCAGCCACATTATTCCTTGGAGGTGTTGTGAAAGCTCTCTTTGCGGCTGGGTGTTTGTTCCCTACCTGTCAATCATCCCTAAACGCTACCGTCAGTGAGGTGATGAATGTTGGTGTGTGAATTCCCTTGCAGTTGTGAACCAGCAGGATTTTGTTCTTGCTGTTAAGGGTGAGCTGAAATGGCTTGCTGCTTCTGCAGACATTCAAGGCACTGCTAAAAGGTTACTCCCTTTTCCAATACCTTTTAAAAATTCTTTGTGGAAATAGTCTTTTCTTGGTTCAGATTCTCCTCATTTGCCCCTGTTGCCACTTATTTATGTATTATAGCAGCTTACATCCTTCTCCTCTCCTCTTTTTTATCCTCACAATAACCCTGTGAGGTAGGCTAGACTGAAAATGTAGGACTGATCCAAGGTCATCCAGTAAGCTTCCATGGCACGAGTGGAGATTTGAACTGGGATTTTCCAGATCCTAGTCCAACACTTTAACCACTACACCACACTGGCTCTCACACTTGCCCATGGGGATGCCACCGTGCTGCTCAACAGGATTAGCTATGCCGGATTGTGATGTGAGGCCCTTTGACTACATGATTCCTGATTAGGGGAGGGAATTGCCAATGTGACCAATCCCAGGAAGAGACAAAAGCACCAGCCAGTGGGGTGGGAGTGGACTTGCAGAACTTCTCCTAGTTTGAGATTTGGGACTTAAAGGCCTGGCATTAGAATCAGACTTTCTCCAAAAGAAGACCATTCGAAATTCCAGTTTCTGTTTTAATTTCTAACTTCTGATCAGGAAAAGGCTGATTTGTAACCTTGTGAAAACCTTCATTTTGGATGTGAAGTGCCAAAGGTGCAGAGACCTCAAGCAATGGTGATCAGATTTGTCTTAAGCTCTAGGTAAGAGGACCACAGAAGATGTAAGATGGTGGCATCTGTGATGCAGTGCATAGTCTTATCCATTTTGAGTCAATGGGTGCTTTGATGTTTGCGTAAAGAATCCATAGTGGCTGTGTTTCAACACATGATACTGGTTCTTCTGAGTCAGACCATTGTTGAGTCAATTTGGCATAGTGGTTAAGAGTGGTGGACTCTAATCTGGAAAACCAAGTTTGATTCCCCACTCCTCCACATGCAGTCAGCTGGGTGACCTTGGGTAAGGCACAGTTCTGTCAGAACTGTTCTCTTCAGAGCAGTTCTCTCAGAACTCTCTCAGCCCTACCTACCTCACAGGGTTTCTGTTGCGGGGAGAGGAAGGGAAGGTGATTGTAAGCTGCACAGAGACTCCTCCGGGTAGTGAAGGGCAGGGTATAAACCAACCTCCCCAGGACTCAACAGGGATATTGTTTATCTCATTACATATGCTAATTCATTCAGTCCTCACATATGTAGTCTCAACAAGAAGGACTATAAATCCTCTGTATTTTACTGTATTTCCTTTTCAGAGTAGTATATTAGAATACACAGTGTAATGCAAGGGATATTAGGATGTCTACATCCCCCTCATTAAATGCTGTTAAGTGCCCTCCAGACCTGAGAGGAGAGTATTTAGATCCTCAGTTACTTCCCACAATTAGAAAATACACTTTTGGACATTTATCTGCCATTTTGACATATTTATTGCTTTACCACTGTTGACCTTATAACCTTAACATGTTATTTATTTGAACAAAACTACATTGTTATTTAGTTTTCACTTTGCATATCTTGAACATCATCATGTTACATGTTAATTCACTGTTCATTCTCCAGCTATGAGTTTAGAACCTCATCTGCCATTCTAATGTATTTGAAAAAGTGTGCCTTGTACACAAAAGCTCATACCCTGAATAAACCTTTGTTGGTCTTAAAGGTGCCACTCTTCTGCTGCTTCAGACCAGCACAGCTGACCAACTGGATCCTCCTCCTCCTCCTTCCTCTTCCTCTTCCTCTTCCACCTCTGCCTCTAGATCAATATGGTCTACTCTGACTGGCAGTGGCTGTCCATGCAATGGTCCCTCTATTCCCCCCCCCCCAGTGAGTGGAGCAGTTCACATCCTGAGCGAAATAATGGCAGTGGGCAGTGCAAGACCCCGTGCGGTTCCAGATTGCTGCTGAGCGGAGCTTCCGGTGTCAATGACTGGGAAGAGCCGAGCTGAGTAAATAGAAGAACATCAACCACCACTGGGTGTCGGTAGGCAGTCCCATCCCCTATTCAACAAATGTGGCCTTAGTTAGGGAGCAAAAATGTGACTAGCACCCCCTCTGTAAACTGCCCAGAGACCTCCACGGGGGTTAGGGCGGTATAATAAACCGAAGCCATAAATAAATAAATAATAAATAAATGAGCAGCCGCTCATGTGCACAGCTCAGAGAGAACACTGCTGTCCAGGGTCTCAGACTGAGATCCTTGACACTGCCCGCTATCTGGCTCTCTTAACTGGAGATGTCAGAAATTGAACTGGGGACCTTCTGCATGCCAAGGAGGTGCTCTGCCAGGGAGCCGTGGCTCCCCCCACCCCCCGGAAGGTTTAATAAACCATCCCCAACAAGGGTTAGTTGCGCCTAGGCTAGGTTCCTGAGACTATTTTTAGTGGTCTGGAATACATCAAGTCATGAAAGGAGAAGGGTGTGTCTCAGTTGAAATGTTCTATTTGTTGACATTTTGCTAAATTATTAATCGCCCGAGAGTGGCTTCAGAGAGATGCCTCTTTGTTTGAGGCACAACTCTCTAAAGACATGAGAAACTCAGAAATCAATTGTGAACGTATGTCCTGAATTTTGTTCAGAAGAGTTTCAGCTCTGCAGTTTTGGACAGGATATTACTTAAATCCTGGTGTTTTGCTTTTATTAATAGAATGAGTGGGTCTTGAATGCTTTGCTTACAGACTGACGGGGAAGTCTCTGTTAGTAGTTCTATGAATTATGTTGTGTCTGTAATGTGAGGAGGGAAAGTGCCTTTGGAAAACACACATACACATCTGCGAGCTGGGCAAATAAAAAGCCTTAATGATACAGGAGAGAGAGAGACAGCTTTAGATGGACAGATGGGTTGGGGAAAAGGAGGTCCTCTTGGGCTAAGATCTGAGCATTTGGTCAAGCTGTCCGTGGAGCCTAGATGGATCAGTTTTCATTTCTGTTTGTGGATCCCTAAAATCTGTTAACCAAACTTTGGGGGTGATTGGCCAGAACAGGGTTAGATGGGATGCTTTTAGCCTGCCCCCCAAAAGTATGGCTGTTTCCCAAAAGGTACTGTCAGCAAGCTGCCATGGTGTTCTGTGTTACTTGTGTGACTGTACAGTTTCTCCCTCCCCCTTCTGCTTGCTAGCCTGTATTTTATTCTGCTGTAACGCCTAAGCCAAACATCTGGAGGACATGGTGTAGGAGTGAGCTTGAATGCTAGCTTGTTGCTTTTAGTTCCTGGGAACTGCACCTGTATTATGTCTGGAGATAGCAGTGTTCCCAGGGAATGAGCGCGCAACCGTTTCCTTTCACCCGCCAGCGGGAAAGTGACCCATTGGATATGTACCTGGTTCAAATCCCTTTATTATGCTTGCCCTAGCTGTTTGTACCCATTCCTAACAAAGAACTTGTTTGAGTATCTTTCCAAAGCTTTGAAATAAATTTTGCTTTTCTGAAACGTGGATTTATTCTCGATGCTTGGGGATCCAACAGGTACTCCCAATCTGCAGAAAACAAAAGTATGGCTGTTTCCCAAAAGGTACTCCCAATCTGCAGAAAGTATTGATAAAACTGTTGGCACCGAAGAGGGAAGTCTGTGCACTGTACCAAGACTAGGAGATAGTCTTTTGCAAGCTTCTACATCTTGTGCCCATTCCTGAGGGAGGAATGTGAAGGCCTGACTCCTGTAACCATAAGGTGGTTAGTCATTCCCTTTCGGTTTCATTCTAGAGGACTGCAATATAGCTAGCTGTGTTGGTCTGTAGTATAGCTTGCTGTGTATTGATTGTCTGTGCTTTCTTTATGGGAGGATTTACGCTTAGTTATCAAAGATCCATTCTCTTAAAGATCTTTGGTGTGAACTGGATGCATTTAAGCGGCCTAAGATGCTTTACCTCACAAAATACCAGGACCCAGCCAGGCACTGAAGGAGGGGCCAAGAGAGTGTTTATGATGATGTCAAGGCCTTCTTAACCAGAATGTCTGCACTTTTGTGATGCAAAATATGTTTTCCAAAGATTTTTAAAAGGGAGCATCTTTGAGCAAGTGCAGAGTCCCCCCCTGCCCACCAACAGAACCCCGTGTCTAACGTTGCCAGCTCCTGGAGATTTTGTGGGTGGGGGGAAGGGTTTGAGGAGGGAATTCAAGGGGGCATAATGACACAGAATCCAGTGGCCATTTTCTCCAGGTGAACTGATCTCTGTCAAAGTTTGGTGTAATGGTTAGGAGTCTGTACTCTAATCTGGGAGAACCGGGTTTGATTCCCTACTCCTTCACATGCAGCCAGCTGGGTGACCTTGGGTCAGTGACAGTTCTCTCAAGAGCTGTTCTCTCAGAGCTCTCTCAGCCCCACCTACCTCACAGGGTGTTTGTTGTGGAGAGGGGAAGGGAAAGGAGGTTGTAAGCTGCTCTGAGACTCCTTCGGGCAGTGAAGAGCAGGGTATAAATCTAATCTTCTCCTGCTCCTGCTCCAGCTCCTCCTCTTCTTCTTCTTCTTCGAGATCAGTTGTAATAGCAAGATATCTCCAGTCACCAACTGGAGTTTGGCAATCCTACCTACGCCAGAGATTCAGAATCAAGAAGAAGAATTGGTTTTTATACCCCACCCTTCACTACCAAAGGAGTCTCAGAGCAGCTTACAATCATCTTCCCTTCCCCTTTCCACAACAGACGCCCTGTGAGGTAGGTGGGGCTGAGAGAGCTCTGAGAGAGCTGTGACTGACCCAAGGTCACCCAGTTGGCTTCATGTGGAGGAGGAGTGGGGGAATCAAATCCAGTTCTCTAGAGTAGAGTCTGCCACCCTTAACCACTACACCAAACTGGCTCTCGGGGATTTATAATTAGACAGTTCAGTTTCCAGGTAGAGCTGAACTTCTTTCCTTCTCATTTTAGAAATTAAGCATCCCCCTTTACCATCTCCTATTTGCCTCATTTGATTTGACCCCACACCTCAAGGGCTGCAGGATGGAGTCTTGAAATCGAAATTGCAATCAATGTTTTTGTTATTCTGGGGACTCCTTTTCCCATCAGGAAGAAAATAAACCAGTGCAATTAAAGTCAGAATATGAACCCAGGGATTTTCGACAATAAAACCTTTGTGTGTGAACTTGGGAAAGTTTACAACAGGAAAAACAAGCATTCATTAAAATGCAACGTAGGGGAGTTATGGTGGAGCAATTTAATTGTGCAGAGAAAAATGAAATTTTACTTCCATGTGGGACAAAGCCTCCTTCTTCTCCCATCAAGAGTGATCTCAATATGGAATATTAGATTTAGGAGGAACCAAAAATCTACTGGAAGCTTGGCTAGATGTTAGAATAGATAAAAAGAAGCACCCAAAGAGTAATTAACATGTGGAATTCACTGCCGCAAGAAGTGGTGGCAGCTACAAGCATCGACAGCTTAAAGAGGGGATTGGATAAACATATGGAACAGAGGTTCATCAGTGGTTATTAGCCACAAGGTATAGGGAAGGGGCGGCGGTGGCTCAAGTGGTTAAGACACTGAACTGCAGACTGGAAGGTTGGTAGTTCAGCAGTTCGAGACCTAAGTGCTGCATGATGGAGTGAGCTCCCATCTGTGGTCCCAGCTCCTGCCAACCTTGCAGTTCGAAAGCAAGAAATTGCTAATAGATAAATAGGTACCACTTCGGTGGGAAGGTAACAGCGTTTCATGCGCCTTGGCATCTAGTCATGGCGGCCACATGACCATGGAAATGTCTTTGGACAGCGCTGGCTCTTCAGCTTGGAAATGGAGATGAGCACCGCAACCCTAGAGTTGGAGTCGACTGGCTTTCAAGCAAGGGAAACCTTCACTTTTACTATAGGGAAGGGAACACTTTGTTTGTGATGGTCTGTATTCTTGGTGCTTGGGGGGGCAACAGTGGGAGGGCTTCTGGAGTTCTGTCCCTGCTGGTGGACCTCCTGACGGCCCCTGGTTTTTGGCCACTGTGTGACACAGAGTGTTGCACTGGATGGGCCATTGGCCTGACCCAATATGGCTTCTCTTATGTTCTTATATTCCTCATTTCAAAAATAGCCAAGTATAAACCAGTCTCAGACTGCTGAGAAGTCCGAAACTTTCCTGGAGACAGGCAATAAAGAAGCAGGGCCGTGGTTCAGTGCTAGAGCACCTGCTTTGCATGCTGGAAGTCCCATGTTCAGTCCTTAGTGCATCCAGCCGAAGTATCTTAGGCAGCAATTTATGGGAAAGATCTTTCTGCACCAGACAGCTGCTGTCAATCAGAGTAGACCATTCTGAATGAAATGAAGCAGTGAAGTGGCTTGGTATATAGGCAGCTTCGTATGTTCAGAATGCTGGAGTGCAGTGATACATACCAAGGGCGGGGGTGGTCTTTGATGGAAATGTCTAGGGTCCCAGCCACCCTGGCTCAGCAAGCCCCCGCCCATGCCAGCTGTAGCTAGAGATGGGTGATTGCCTTCCAGTTCATTGCAATCAGTATCCCTCTACTTCCTTCTCCAAGTGCATTCTGGGAATTGAAGCTGCCTTGGACTGAATCAGACCCTCGGTCCATCAAAGTCAGTCTTGTCCACTCAGACTGGCAGTGGCTCTCCAGAGTCTCAGGCAGAGGTCCTTCCCATCACCTACTACCTGATCCTTTAAATGTAAATGCTGGGGTTTGAACCTGGGACCTTCTGCATACCAAGCAGATGCATTGATGAGGAAATAGAACAAAGTTTGATTCCAGCACCACCTTTAAAACCAACAAAATTTAATTCTGGGTAGAAGCTTTCGTTGGTCTTAAAGGTGCTACTGGAATCGAACTTTGTTCTGTTGCTTCGGACCAACACGGATACCCAGAGTTGATGAGGAAAGATCATAAAGTCTTGCTCTAAAATCAGCTCACTTTGCCACTGTTGTAGAGAACAGAAATGTTAATTTCTTCCAAATTAATTGTCTGTCTTTCAGTTTGGTATAGTGGTTGGGAGCATGGACTCTAATCTGGGAGAACCGGGTTTGATTCCCCACTTCTCCACATGCAGCTGCTGGTGTGACCTCGGGTCAGTTACAAGTTCTTTCAGAGCTGTTCGTGGGCTCTCTCAGCCCCACCTACCTCACAGATTTCTCACAAGCCGCTGCTCCTCCCTCACGTTTCCCTTTGCCCAGATATTAGTCAATTGCCCACTATTTGCTGCGCGACTGCATTTTGCCCCGCAGCTTCACCCGATTTCCCCTGCGTCTACTCGATCCTCAAAAAACAGGATTGAGTAGACGCGGGGGAAATCGAGTGAAGCTGCAGGGCAAAATGCGGCAGCGCAGCAAGTAGTGGGAAATTGACTAAAGTGATTGGGGCAAAGGGAAACATGAGGGCAGTCTCTCAGCCCCACCTACCTCACAAGGTGCCTGTTGTGGGGAGGGGAAGGGAAAGAAGATTGTAAGCCGCTCTGAGACTCTTTCGGGTAGTGAAGGGCAAGGTATAAATCCAGTCCTTCTTTATCTTCAATATATTTCCCTTCCTGGTGACTGAAGTGAGTCAACTTCAACCTATAGGAGACTATTTGTGGACCAAAAGAAACCTATGCAGGATGGACCCAAAGATTCCATCCCACTAGCGGGACAGCCTGCCTCCAGTGCAAGGACCCTTCCAGCCATGGAACATGTCTCTTTCGCTGAACCAAGCGTCTCTGTCCTGGGAGGAAGCAAGGTTCCATCATTAGTGGAATACAGAGCCATTTTGGAAGGGAGTGAGCAATAGCATTAAATTGGTCCCAGGGTCTAAGCCATCCTCTACCATCAATAAAATAATTTTAGGACATATATTGGCTTCTTGGGTCTTTTCTTTCATAAATGAAGTAGAAATTACGGTTTACGCGAACATCTTTAATAGCCAGGATTGTATTGCAGAATTAGAAAGCCACGTTCATGGCTGAAATAAATCAGATGATTTCTGCAATTGTTGGATCTGACTATGAAAGAAAAAATTGCTTCTAATAGAAGAAGCCGCTGAAGATAAATATGATTTAATGTGGCAGCCGTTCTTTGAATTATATGCAGCATAATGAGGTAAGATTTATGGAATGGCCACTTTTAAAAATCGTCTGTATTCTGTTCCTTTTGTAAAAAGGGATAAGACCTGGTGAGCATCTCCTTTGTTTCTCTGCCTTGGAATACCAGTGCCTGATTGGCTTCTGAAAAAAACGGGATACTTTATGTAATTTAAAAAGTTAGGCTTTCAAAGCTGCAGCTCAGTGGGTTGCTGGTGAGATACCACGGAGGAGGGCTCAGGTAGTCCCTGGTCTTTGGAACTGCCTGAAAGATGGAGATCTCTGTGTTTAAGAAGGCCTCTCTCCAAATGGATTTTTAAAAGAAATCTAGCATTATAGAAACTGAGACAAAAAATGTATCTGAAGAACATAAGAGAAGCCAATGTCGGATCCGGCCAATGGCCCATCCAGTCCAAAACTCTGTGTCACACAGTGGCCAAAAATACCAGGTGCCATCAGGAGGTCCAGCAGTGGGGCCAGGACACTCGAAACCCTCCCACTGTTGCCCCCTCCCCAAGCCCCAAGAATACAGAACATCACTTGCCCCAGAGTTCATATCTATACCTTGTGGCTAATAGCCACTGATGGACCTCTGCTCCATATGCTTGCACACGAAAGCTTATACCAAGAATAAAACTTGGTTGGTCTTAAAGGTGCCACCGGACTCCAAACTCTGTTCTGCTGTGTTTCAGACCATCATCTTCTCAAAACTCATTTGCTGTCCCAGTTTGGTTACACCTCTGCAGAATTCGCAGGGAATTAACACAGAATGTAGCTGAATCATAAAATGTAGATGTTTTGTTCAATCTGCTCTGTGATTTTAAGAATGCATAGGCCATTCAGTAATTTTAATTATTGCGTATTTCCTAAAACGTATTAGATTCATGTACATTGTTGTAACTGATCTTGTGCTGGTCACGAACCGTAATAATAAATTTGATTTGATTTGGTTACACCCTTGCAAGGAGAGGAGGGTTGCTAGGTCCTACCTGGCTGCCAGTAGGGAGACTCCCAGTCCTTCCTGGACTATTTCTGGTGTGCGTGCAAAGCGCGCGTGCCACAATGACATCACCTGGGAGTGATGTCATCGTGTTTCCGACAGTGGGGGCGACGCTCTAGGTGTCGAGCAAAACTGTATGGTTTTTCTAGGGCTGCCAGGTCTGGGTTGGAAAATACCTGGAGACTTTGGGGGTGGAGCCAGGAGAGGGTGGAGTTTTGGGGAGGGGAGGGGGCTCAGCAGGGTACAATGCCATAGAGTCCACCCTCCAAAGCAGCCATTTTCTCCGGGGGAACTGATCTCTGTCAGAGATCCCCAGAGAGGGGAGGGGAGGGGCCTCAGCAGGGTACAATGCCATAGAGTCCACCCTCCAAAGCAGCCATTTTCTCTGGGGGAACTGATCTCTGTCAGCTGGAGATCAGTTGTAAAAGTGAGAGATCCCCAGACCACACCTGGAGGCTGGCAACCCTAGGTTTTTCGGTCTCAAAACCACAGAGTTTTGCCCAAAACCTAGAGGGTCACCCCCAATGGCAGCAATACAATGACCTCACTCCCAGGTGACATCGTCATGCTGGTGGTGCCAGGAGGGGACTTCCCCCGCTGGCCAGCTAGGTCACGGCAGATTGGGGCCCCTGAAGCTGGGGGACCCCCTGGCCCCACCAGGGGAATGGCAGCCCTAAAGAAGGGGCATCTTAGCACCCAGCTGCCATCTGACTTCCCTGAGCCCAGCATCCTACAGAAGAGATTGCCCACAGTTGCTGGGAAACAGTTGTGTTTGCTCTGGTCCTTCTTGCCAGAGGGTGATTCCGCATCTAGTATTCGCTCCACATTTTCTCAAATGGGAGGAAAAAGTGCAGCTCAAAACCACATCCAAATATCTCACGGCAACGCCATGCTGACTGCAAAGACCCCTGAACTGCCATAAAGCAGCCATAAATCCAGGGGTCATTTCCTGCTGGAGCGCACCGGAACGGTGCTCTGGCAGTAAGGAACCCGGGGGCGGGGCAACCCCTTGGTTGCCTTTCCTGTTTAAATGCCTTTCTTTCCCTTCCCCAGATGGGGAAGGGAAAGAAAGGCATTCTAAACATGCCTGGGTTCCCTGCCTGATCTTCTCTAGGTGCCCCGCATGTCTGCCTACCTGCCCTTCCCTTCTCTAGCCAGGCTGCCACAGCCAGATTGGCTGCGAGTAGAACATCCACGCAAACCCTCTGCCAGCCAATTGCCACCCTGCACTTCCTCCCTTGAGTTGGAGCAAAGGAGTTTTTTCTTTGCTCTTTGGGTTGAAAGCTCTTGGTTGGGAAGTACCTGGAGATTTCGGGGGTGGAGCCCAGGGAGGGCAGAGATTGGGGAGAGACCTCGGTGTAGCGCCACCACCCTCCAAAGCAGCCATTTTCTCCAAGGGAATTGATCTCTGTCATCTGGAGATCAATTGTAATACCAAGAGACCTCCAGGCCCCACTTGGAAGTTCACACAAGCAAACCCTGTGATATGAACACTATTAAGAAGATTTATATAACTTTTTAGACTCTATAAAATTGAAAAAAGTTTCCAGCATTCTCAATTATACAATATTGTAAAAAAAAAAAGGCCAACATAGTCCAACATAATGAGTACCCAGTTATGAACTCATTTCAACTTTACAGTCTTCCTCAGATGTAATCCTATATTGCAAGGAGGTGTCAGCTTCTTAATCCAGCTCAGTATTGTAATTTCCTTCATAATGTCCTGGAATATTCACCCCATATAAACACTTATTATGGAACCAGAAGTAAATTTTCTAAAAACTAAATTATTAAATCATTATAGTTTAAAATAATGAATTTCCATGCTGCTACATGTGAATTTTTATTGATTATGGTTTATTCTAGGATATTATGAAGGAAATTACAATACTGAGCTGGATTAAGAAGCTAACACCTCCTTACAATATAGGAGTACATCTGAGGAAGACTGTAAAGTTGAAATGAGTTCATAACCGGGTACTCATTATGTTGGACTATGTTGGACTTTTTTTACAATATTGTATAATTGAGAATGCTGAAAACTTTTTGCAATTTTATAAAGTCTAAAAAGTTATATAAATCTTCTTAACAGTGTTCATATCACAGGGTTTGCTTGTGTGTTTTTCCTGTGATCCCTCTTGTTTTTGCTGCCCCCACTTGGAAGTTGGCAACCCTATGAAATAGAAAGTCCCAGGAGCCCTCAGAGTCATACTTTAAAAAAAGGGCATGATGTCATGTGGATGTAGGGTTGCTAACCTCCAGGTCGTGCCTGGAGATCTCCTGCTATTACAGTGGATCTCCTGATGACCAAGATCAGTTCCCCTGGAGAAAATGGCTGTTTTGGAGGTTGGAGTCTTTGGCATTATATGCCATTGAAGTCCTTCTCCTCCCCAAACGCTGCCCCCCTCAGGTTCCAACTACAGACCAATCTGTTTTTGATTTTGTATGCTGTTTGACGGGTCTTTGACCGTAATAAACTGATTGATTGATTGATTGACTTTATTGAAGCCATGAAGCACTTGAACAGAGCCACTGTTCAGAATAATGATAGCTCGGAGAGCTGGAAAGGTTAAAGCAAGTTCATAATCATTATAGCCAATAAACATGGTTCCAGCGTGCGGCCAAAGGGTTTCTTGCGCGCCTAAACCTTGGGAAAGCAACTGCTACTTTATTATAAATAAGCATACGATTTTCACAGTCTCTACTAATTAAAGACAAAGCAAAGCTCTCTTGCTCTTCCACCTGTGGCCTGGGCTAGATAAGGTTACATCAAAGCATGGCTGGCGTATACTGAAAGGAATGCAGAGCTACTGGGGAGATGTGCGCATGACGACCTGAGCACATCTATGGGGGGGGGGACGGATAGAGGATCATATAGACAGGGATAACCATTTGGCAGCTTGCTGACAGCTGGCAACCCTAGGGGGACGCTTCCCCAAAATGCAGGGTGTCAAAGGCCAGGACTGCTAGGTTGGAGTCCAGGACCTGTGAGTCTTCCTGTTTCTTCTTTGTAGGAAATTTTAGGCTGGTCCTGCATTGGGCAGGGGGTTGGACTAGATGGTCTGTATGGCCCCTTCTATGATTCTATGAAATTCTGTAGGCTTAGTACAAGGAGAGAAGGGGGCTAAACTCACTGTCCCTGAATCCACTTTTTCATGCATGCATGCATGCTCTCTCGCTCTCTCTGACTCTCCTTTTAAAGGAGGAGTCAGTGGAGCCCCACCTGGATGTCCCAGGGAAATCCTGCAAGGCTTCAGGTGAGGGTGTGGCTTTATCCCTGGCTGGGGAATGCCCTGGCCCTCTTCTGGGCCTACTGGCCAGCTGGCACCAGGCCCTGCTTTTAGGCATGGCTCTTTAATGGGGCCTTGCGGCTTCGATGGCACAACTGGCATTTTCACTACTGTTGCCATTCTAGTGCCAGCCAGCCTCTCCCTGGGGATCAGCAAGGGCAGAACCACATTTCCAAACCCACTGGGCGCCAGATACTTGCCCTTCCCTTCTGCTGATCTTGGTAAGTTCAGGGCTGGGCTTCCTGATCAAGACATGGGTCGACCTGCATTCCATGTTGAGAAAAATGCCCACGTGCAAGTAGCCATGATTTCGAAGACCAGAGAGAGTCCAGAGGGTGCTAGACATCTGCTCCCCTCAACGATTACCAGGAATTCAATCTGGAAACTACAGGATACCTTTAAAATCCACACACACACCCCAGCAGGGGAAGATGAAATTGTTTTGGATTCCCGCCCCCCATCCTCCCATTTTTCAATACCCCACTTTCCCCAAGCAAGATTTCTGGAGTGAAACACAGTAGTAATTTCTGCCTTTGGAATCGATCTCTGGTTCTATTGTCAAGGTTGTACTTGGGGAGGAAATTGTCAGTTTGCGTTCTGATTCATGCTGTGGTGGTGGGGCAGGGTGGGGCCAATGCAAAGTCCTGGCAGACTGGATTAGGACCATGCAGGTCTCCCTTCCGTCCGTTTATCTGGGGTGGTGAGCTCCTCATGCCTTTCCCCTCCTTTCCCTGGCCCCTCTTGCACGGAATGAGATCGGTGTCTGCTCACAGCTGGTGTTTTGCCAAATGGGCAGGCAGTTTCGGATCCCAGCACATACTTGCCATATAATTACTCTCAGTTGCGCCTTTTCTTTTCTTTCTTTTTGTGCAATTTGCTTGCTAATTATTTGAAAAGATCTTTAACCCAGTGGTTTCCATTCATCTTAAATTAATTATAAGTTAGTCCTTGTTAATTTAGCATTGGGGATTTTTTTTTATTTGCTTGTTCTGCTGTGCTTCTTACTAATGTAAATGATCTTTACGCACATGGACACACGCACACACACAGAGTATTTTAAAAAGTTAACTCAAGACAGGGCAAGTTCTTTTTCCAAAAAGATGACTGATACTCGTTCCCAGCTGGCTGGGAGGCAAGTAGTAGAAACGAAATTAAGCTTTGCTTAAATGCTACTGAATGTTGAAAATGTGACTGTTTTGTAGGCTACCGTGAGACCGTGTGATATGGAGTCAGTCAGATGAAATGGCTAGCAGCTCCTTCTTCTGGCTAGCTGCTCTGAATGAATACCCAAGATGTGGGCTGCTTCTAGGAAAAAAAATGAAACCCATTAAGAATCATTTTCCCTGCACTTCTCAATATACACATTTGTCCTTATCCCATCCAAAGAACAATACATAAACACTGGCATGCGTTTAATTAACGGTTCAAACATATACCTGGATTTCATGATTTCTCCATTATTGGTTTTAGAAAAACTAAGAATTTTAGGGATGTTTTCGATCCTTCTGATGTCAATCATGTGACAACAATAAGAGACTTGGTCTTAGGTAAAGTTGCTAATTGTGAGTTGGGAAATTCCTGGATATTTGGGGGTGGATCCAGGAAAGGACAGGGTTTGAGGAGAGGAGGGACCTTAGGTGGGTTTAATGCCACAGAGTCCACCCTCCGATACAGCTGTTTTCTCTGTGGGAATTGATTCCTTTCATCTGGAGAACAGTTGCAATTCTGGGAGCTGGCAACCCTAAATCTGGGGGAGATTCCATTTGTTTTCTTCTTTTTTGTGTGAGATTAAAAATCTGAATATCCAAAAGATCACCCTTAGTTGGAGTTGTACCTTTTCTCTGTTGCATTAAACGTGTTGTATATATTATCACATGTTCAAGTGGCTCAGTATACGTGGGTATGAGTATCCTCTCGGGTAGAACACATGTAGTGGAACAAAGCTCTTGCTTCCAGACTATGGCTACAGGAGCACAGCTTGTTGCTCATTTTGTAGAAACAGAACATACATGTAAGTCAGGGGTGGGTCTACTATGAAACTAATGAAGCTTAAGCTTCAGGGCCCCCTTTTTTAATGAGTGAATTTTTCAACAAAATTGATGGTGGTTTTGTTTTAAGTGTTTGTTATTAAGGCTATTTCAGTGACAGAATCATAAGCTGATGGGTTGAAGTACTTAATACTGACCTTAGAATATGTACTAATACTCATTTCATATTAGGGTTGCCAAGTGAGAAACTTACCGCAGCGGGGGACTCCCAGCTGTCATAGAGTTTTCCCTCGGATGACTGTGGCCCCGCCCCCAGGGTGCCCGGCGTACCTGCGTCACTTCCGGGTGACATACACGTGGGGGTGGAGTTGCCCTCGGGGCCCGATCCGCCGGCAGCGGGGAACGGGCCTCTGGGGCGGGGTCTCCCCGCCCCCCGGGGGGACTTGGCAAGCCTCAAAATATCCTTGTAATTGGTCAAATTAGGGGCTGCGGTGGCTCAAGTGGTTGAGATGCTGAACTGCAGACTGGAAGGTCGGTAGTTCAGCAGTTCGAGACCCGAGTGCCGCAAGACGGAGTGAGCTCCCATCTCTGGTCCCAGCTCCTGCCAACCTAGCAGTTCGAAAACAAGAAATTGCAAGTAGATAAATAGGTACCACTTCGGTGGGAAGGTAACAGCATTCCGTGCGCCTTGGTGTCTAGTCCTGCTGGCCACGTGACCACGGAAAGGTCTTTGGGCAGTGCTGGCTCTTCGGCTTGGAAACGGAGATGAGCCCCGCATCGACTGGCTTTCAAGCAAGGAAAACCTTTACCTTTACTTTACCTGGTCAAATTTCAAAATTTTCTCCAGGGAACTCCTGAACTCCCAGCTATGGTGATTTGCCATGGAATAACTCCATTGAAGAAGACAACAATGGTTACCCAGACCTTGTTGCTGGTAAGAAGGGGCTCACTGTATGGCCCATTTTCAAGGACTCCACCCCATTCTCCGCCATTTGGGCTTTGAGGTCCTTGCAAGGGCAGCAAAGCCCTTTGGACCTTGGTGGATGTTGCCCTATTGTTGCTTATTGAGAAGGGGCCCCCATAACAGTTCAAGCTTCAGGGTCCCAAAAATGTACGTCTGCCACATTACATGTAGTGATTTGCAGCTTTTTTGTCATTGAAAAAATTGTTTTAATGGAATGGCTCTCCATAAATTGTTGTTACGCAAGGAGGTGGAATGGATTTGCAGGTTTAAGTCTTAAATGCCTCGTGGCCTCAATTCTGATTTGGATTTAGCCTGTTTTTTTATTTTTTTAAATATGTTAGCTGTACTCCTAGATGAGGTACATAGTACAATGGCAAATCTACAATTGTCTTTTCCTTTATCTAGTCTTGCTTTTCTGTATGATCCTAATTTGACTCTGTATTTATGTTATGTATGATACATTTCTTGGCAGCATTCCCTTTATCCCCCTTCAAATTACACACCTTTTAGTATGCACGTCCCTTTCAATGATCACTTTTCCCATTTCAGTGGCATTCAGTAAGCTCACTAACATGGCTGCAGTGAGTTATGTTGATCACCCAGTTACTTACCACGTCTTATTCACCCTTTAAATTCAATTTACACTTTCCAGTCTGTAATGAGAGCTTTATTTCACTGGCTGGTGTTAGCCGTCTCCCAGCAGAGGATTTTATAGGTACATGGGATCCTTGAGTATGTATGAATGTTAATGTTTTATTATACTGCTAGAATATATTATAGTTCACTGTGCTTTACTAGGATTCTTGACTTAGATGCCAGAGTATGTTTGAAAGAAGTTTCTCTGCTGTTGTTGACTATGGTGTCTATGCAGAGGAGGTGAGGCTCTTTTGAACTTCAGTTTAGTGATATTTTGTAGCTCCCTTCAGGCTGGGTGTAAATAAGGGATGTTTAGTTGTGTATCAGCAGTAGAAGATTGGTGTTATTAAATTACAAGTAAATGTTTTGAACTGCTAAATAAGGCTGATTGAAAGGGGATCAAGTTCAGATCCCAGAATCCCAAGGTATACAGTGCCGATCCTGGAGAAGGTGGTAGGAGCCCTGGGAACAATTCTCTTTTCTTTGTCAAGCTTCCTTAACTCTATATTTTTTGTTGTTTTTGTTCAGTCGCACAATCAAGTCCAACTCTTTGCGACCCCATGGACCACATCATGCCAGGCCCTTCTGTCTTACGTCGTGCTCCGGAGTTTGCTCAACTTCATGTTTGTTGCATCGATAACACTGCCTAACCATCTCATCCTTTGCCGTCCCCGTCTTCTTTGACCTTCAGTCTTTCCTAGCATCAGGGTCTTCTCCATTGAGTGCTCCCTTCTCATTTGGTGGCCAAAGTATTTGAGCTTCAGCTTCAGTATCTGGCCTTCCAGGGAACAGTCAGGGTTGATTTCCTTTGACTGATTTGATCTCCTTGCAGCCCAAGGGACTCTCAAGAGTCTTCTCCAGCACCATAATTCAAAATCATCTATTCTTTGATTGTGGAACCTGGCTGCCAACATATTTGAGAAGATTAGATGAGGTCACCTGACCACACCATTCCCTAATCCTCCTCTGGGGTTCTTCCATGATGGCATGTACTTGGGGTTTACCTGGACTGAAGCAAAACATGACTGCTAAAACCACACATATTTTGAGCTTTGTAGACCCTCCTAAAACAACCAACCTGCAATTTGTTTCTCAACAGATATTAAGGATTAACTTATCAAACTGGTTGCTCTTACACCATGCCTTTTAGAAATAAAATTTTTAAAAATCTTGGCCCTGACAACACTGTAATAAACTTTGAAGGGTGATTTGGGGATATATTTCCATATAGATGTTTACAGAATGGTTGAGTTAGTATCAGGGTGGGGATTAAAAAACAGATGGCGACTTCCTGCATGGTTTCTGCATTAAAAAAATCTCCTGGCTTTATTCAGTTCCTCAGTGGCTACCCAGGTGCCTTCAACAAGGTATAGAGACTATGGCGCTTTCCAGATGAAATATCTATATGTATTGGGATCCCACCAACTTTGCATATTGGAAGTGTGTGGTGCCTGTGTGGTGCCTCCATTTTGTGTGAATGGGGCAATGGGTGGGTTTCCCTTTTGTGTGCAGCTTGCGTACACGTGAAACAGAACTCTGGGTGGATTGTGTGGCTCGCATGCTCCTGATACATCTTGCTGGGAGGCTTCCAGTTAGCCTGGATATATTGTCTGAGGAGGAGTCCTTGAAATTGGTCTTGAAGGCCTCCTGTCCTGGACAGCCTCGTAATGGACAGTTTAAGCTATTAAAATTAAATGTCTGACAGCAAAGAAGGAAACCACTCAATCCAGACCAGATAGGGTTACCGGCTCTGGCTAGAGAAATACCTGGAGATTTAGGGGGTGGAACCTGGGGATGGTGGGGCTTGGGGAGGCGAAGGTTCTCAGCTAAGTACGAAGCCACAGAGCCCACCCTCCAACGCAGCCATTTTCTCCAGGGGAATTGATCTCTGTTGTGGTGTCAGACTGGTGAGCTGACCTTGAGAGAGATTGTTGTAACAGGTTCTCTTGGGTGCGTGCACACTTGGTGGCTATCGATGGCATCCTGTGGTCTGGATTTGGCATTTTTCTTCCTTTGTGTGTGTGTGTGTGTGCGCGCTTGCATGCCTGGAAGTATTGGCAACTTCTGGAAACCCCCTAGTGGGGTTTGGACATTTTCAGAGAGGTGGCTTGGGCATTTAATTTTAAAAGCTGAATGGCAGCACCCGTTTTCGTGCAGGCGCCATAACAGGCTTCCCGATGGGCCATCCCACCCTGGTTCAAAGCACAGGGCGACAGCCAAGCTGCTCCTCACTCATTCTTGTTTGCACTGTCAACTTGCACTGGAAGGCGGCCAGAAGGCCATTCCCCTATGACTGACACTGTGAAAGTCTGGGAATTGATGACCAGGGCCAAGTCAGTTCCTTCCCAAGGCGTCAGGTGGCTGATTAGGGAAGAGCTTGATGTGCGCACAATCTTGTCACCGAGTCACAAGATGGTCTTTGGATCCCTTCCAATGTTCTGATGTTACAACAGTCAGTTAATGTTATGACAATGACGTTATGACAGCAAGTTCACCTTTTCAGTAGGTTTTGGCATGTCAGATTAGATTTATTAATGCTCCAACATGTCTGTTCAACACACACATCAGCCCAGTGAACTGAATTGAGCATCACCTGATTGGGAGGCCACCAAGGTCCCCTTTGCAAGCCGCTCTGATCTTTTGGAAGGGAAACTGGGATATAGGTATAAGTGGTCCTAATGACCTTGGTACAACTAGATTCCTTTTTGATGCCATCTTATTATGGATTTGCCATTTAAGGTCCATTTAGGTTATTAACCTTTCAAAAAAGGCACTTCCGGAGAGGGCTTAGTTTGCCTGTTTAAAATGCACCCCCTGCTGTGGTCTGAACCTCATGTCTCCTGACTTAATGAATCCCAGCCCAGAATTGTCGCAAGCTGCTTCCTAAGAAAAGGTCCAACATGCAGTGTGTTTAATATTTTGGTTCATTTTGCTGGTCTTATGACTGTTCTTAATAAACTACTACTAATAATAAACTACTACTGCAGTGTGACATGCCACTTGCTGTGAGCCACCTGGGCTCTTTTTATTTAACTGTATAACCTACCGCATCTTAGGAACATCACTGTTTCAGAGGGTCGCACTGTTGGTCTGCAGTACAGAATCATAGAATCATAGAGTTGGAAGGGGCTTCCAGGGTCATCTAGTCAAACCCCCTGCACAATGCAGGATATTCACAAATACCCCCCCCACACACACACACACACCCTCAGTGATCCCCGCTCCATGCCCAGAAGATGGCAAAAAACCTCCAGGGTCAAGGGCCAAATTGGCCTGGAAAAAAAGTGGTGTTCAGCATTTCCCTGGGTAAGAAAGGGCCACGAGAACTAAGCACTGATACAACCCTTCCTGCCCTCCCTCTCATGATCTGCCTAAGTTCACAGGATTTGCATTGCTGTCAGATGTCCATCTAGCCTCTGCTTGAAAACCTCCAAAGAAGGAGAGCCTGCCACCTCTCGAGGAAGCCTGTTCCACTGAGGAACTGCTCTAATGATCGGGAAGATCTTCCTAATGTTTAGCCAAAAACTCTTCTGATTTCATTTCAACCTGTTGGTTCTGGTCTGACCTTCTGGAGCAACAGAGAACAACTCCGCTCCATCCTCTATATGGCAGCCCTTCAAGTACTTGAAGATGGTTATCATATCACCTCTCAGTTGCTTCCTCTCCAGGCTAAACATAGAACAGCTAGATTTGAGTTCAGTAGCAGCTTAGATGGGCAGCTGGCCGGACTCTGCCCCTGAAAATCTGGCAGTCTGGAGGCTGTGGTTGGATGGTTGAAGAAGAGCCAGCTGAAGTTGTCCTATGAAGACGGGAGGTCCTGTGCCTGGGCTGGGCCAGGTCTGGGATGTCAACTCCCGACTTTTGACAGAGTGCCTTTAACACTGGCACCAATGGTGAAGAGTCTGGGTGATGAAAATACTGGATGCCTCCTTATCAGTGGAAGCCCAGATCATAAACATTGCCAGACTGGTGTTTTTACATCTACGCCAAGTCAGGCAACTAGCCCCTTTCCTGTCTTGTCCTGACTTAGCCACAGTGATCCATGCAACAGTCACCTCTAGCCTTTGAGACTGACCTGGAAGCTTCAGCTGGTCCACAATGCAGTGGCACAAGTTCTTACTCAAACTCTACTCAGAGCACATATTCAACCAGTGCTCCTCCAGCTGCACTGGCTCCAGATTGAATACCAGATCCATTTCAAGGTGTTGGTTTTAATTGTATGGTCTGGGACCAGCATACCTCTGGGACTGCCTCTTCTAGTATTACCTCCCCCCAAGAGTGTTACGCTCTTTGCACAAAGACCCATTGGTGGTTCCTGGACCAAGAAGTATTCAGTTAGCCTTGACCAGAGGCAGAGCCTTTTCATCTCTGGCATCACCAGACTGGTGGAACCCTCTGCCACCTGAGATCCAGGCCCTGTGAGATCTGTCATGGTTCCACAGGGCCTGTAAAGCAGAGCCGTTCCACCAGGCCTGTGGTCGAGACTTCTGACCGAGGAGAATGATGGCTTCCTTGAAGGGCCCCCCCTTCTGCTTCCCTTTTTGGCCTCTCCCCATGCGGATGATTATTCCTTTTCCTGAGGAAATTGTACCACATGTGCCATCTATCTGTTATGATTAGGGTATTATGATTAATCTTACTACATGAAATTTTAATAATTATTTATAGATGCTTTTATAATGTTACTCACCCTGAGGCCTGCGGTATGCAGGAGAAGGTGAGTCAGAAATCTAATTAATAAATAAAATAAATAAAAGTGTTCAAGAGTCAACGCTGTGTGATGGGTCAGCCAGGGCTCAGCAATAGTGAGGACTCTTCATGAAAAGGGGTCTCCTCAGGAGAAGAGGAGGCCGGTGTATTGGGGTTGCCAAGTCCTACCTCGGGAATAGCGGGGGGAGTCCCAGACGTCTCCTGGAGTCTCCGGGGGCATGCGCTTTGCGCGCGCGCCTTGACCATGTCGCCCGGAAGTGACATAATTGCATCTGGCACATTGGGGGCGGGGCCACAATCATTCGAGGGAAAAGCGTAGAGTTTTCCCTCGGATGATAGAGCATCCCCCTGCAACATGCCCGACGCGATTATGTCACTGCTGGGTGACGTGTTCACGCTGGGCACATTGTGCGCTTTGGGGGTGGGGTCCCCCCCAGTGGCCCAATCCCCACCAGCGGGGAATGGGCCTCTCAGGTGGGGGTTTCCCCACCCCCCAGGGGGACTTGGCAACCCTACCGTGTATCCAGCCTTGAATTAACAGAAGTTGACCAGCAAGAGAATGAGCTGCAGGCTTGTCAGGATTCACAGCCAACAGCTCATGCAGAGCCACCAACACCCTCCAGCCCTGTTTCAGCAGGTGAACCTCAGTTAGCAGTTCCCACCCCACCAGTATTTCCTACATCCTTAGAGCACTGCAGACAGAGGCTGAGAACAGAACTACAGGCAAGAAGGCAGAGTGTATGCCTCTTAGCCTGATGCCAACTGCTTGCTGATGATAAAGATGAGTAGTTGCAGGATTACTTCTGAGCAGATGGCTGCAAGCATGGCCCTTAGGCATGGGGCTATTAAAAACAGCCAAGAGAGGCTGTTAGGTGTGGATGCAATATGTACAATAGATGTTAAGTCACTGACTCGGCCTTGCTTAATTCTTGGAAGCCTGACCTTGGACCAAATGATTTGCCTAGCTGGGCTTCCGGTACCCTGACTTTGGACTGAATGACCCCACCCTGCCTGACTTCTGAAACTTGGTACTCAGAGCCTGCAAGCCAGTATAGCTTCCTTCATCAGATATGAGATGGGATGGAGATTGCTGAGTTCTTATATCCCAGTCAGAAGGTAGAAGGGGTGTTGCAAAGATGGAACTCAGGATGCAAAGGTACAATGTGCATAGTAATTAGCTTGATTAGGGCAGAGGGGAAATGTTTGGGGAAAGAAATTTAGCATCTATAGGTAGATCAGAACCCTGTGCCTCTATTCAGCCTGTCGGGGGGTCCACTGTTCTGAGCGTGTGAACATAACAGGTGCCCTGCTGGATCAGACCAGTAGCTGATCTAGCAGGGTTGCCAGCTCTGGGTTGGGAAATACCTGGAGAGTTTGAGGGTGGAGCCGGTGGAGTGTGGGATTTGGGGAGGGGAGGGACCTCAATGGGTCCCTCCATAGATGCCATAGAGTCCACCCTCTAAAGTGGCCATTTTCTCCATGGGAACTGCTCTCTATTGTCTGGAGATATCTTGTAATAGCAGGACATCTCCAGGCCTCACCCGGACGTTCTTAACCCTGCCCATCTAGTGCAGCATCCTGTTTCACACAGCAGCCTACCAGTTGCCCCGGAGGGCCAAAGAGGGCATAGAGGCCAAGGCCTCCCTCAGTTGCAGTGTTCCCTCTAAGCTGAATTAGTGTGAGCTAGCTCAGTTTTTAGCCTCTGGCTCACACATTGTTGTCTTCGCTCAGGAAGGATGGCTCCAGAGCAAACTTAATTTATGCAGTAGCCAAATCGCTCACTCACAACGTTAATGCCAGTAGCTCACAAAGTAGAGTTTTTGCTCACAAGACTCCACAGCTTAGAGGGAGCATTGCTCAGTTGTTGCTTTCCAGCACTGGGATTCAGAGGTTTACTGCCTCTGTATGTGGAGGAGCCCTTTATTCCTCATGGCTGTTAGCCCCTCTCATCTCTGAATGAGTCTAATCCCTTTTAAAGCCATCTTTGCTCACGGCCATAACTACATTGTGCTGGCAGTGAATCCCACAGTTTAGTTATTTGTTGCATAAAGATGTCTTTCCTTTTGTCCATCCTGAAATGTATTGAAGTGTTGGCGTGGGAAGTGAGAGACTGGAAAAGACTCGTAGTATAGAGAGATAATAGATATAATAGCTCTGTGTGCTCTTTGTTGGTGGCAATAGTTAATTCAAAGCTATGTGGTTAATGCATAAAATGGAACCATTCAGACCTAGTGCTGGTATATATCTGGCAGCTGTACCTCTTGCACTGGCCCAATCAGTCAGGACTTGAACACTGAACCGTCCAGCCTAGTGCTTCTTGTGGTGGATCAATCAAAGCATCAGATCAGGGGCAAAGGGGACAATATCCAGCAAAGGGGCAACAGAAAGGGGCATGGATTTTCCCCTGTTCCTCTCTCCGGCTAGAGGTCCTCCACATGCAGTTGCTGGCATGACCTTGGGTCAGTTACAAATTCTTTCAGCGCTGTTTTCTCAAGAGCAGTTCTCAAAAGAGCTCTCTCAGCCCCACCTACCTCACAGGGTGTCTGTTGTGGGGAAGGGAAGGGAAGGAGATTGTAAACTGCTCTGAGACTCCTTCGGGTGGTGAAGGGTGGGGTATAAATCCTCTTCTGCCTCCTCCTCCTCCTCCTCCTTCCTCCTTCCTCCTCCTCCCCTTCCTCCTCCTCCTCCTCCCTCGGAAAGAGATCCAACAACCACATCCTACCCTTACACATGCAGCTACATCCACATCTGTCTCTTGACCCCAGAGATAATCTTTCCTGAGGCTGAAAGGAACTGCAGTGGGAGGGGGAGGAACGTGGGTTTGGGGGAGGTGTTCTGCTGGTGTTTTGTTGGAGGGTTCTCTAGGTTCTGCCACTCCCCTGGGTTCTTCTAGACCTGCCCTGACTACAGATTCTTCCTTGTCGGGCACAGGGTTTACCTTTAACCACGAACCTCTTCCTGCACTTCTTTCCATCCTTTCCTGCTGCATTCCCTGCCTCCTGCTTCCCTTCTTCTTGGATGGGCAATTTGGTTTTGGCCCTAGCCAGTGACTAAGACCTGATCCGCTCTTGTAGGGAATGAAAGAGACCAAACTGGCTTGTGACTTTCTAGTAATAATTGGATGCTGCCACTGGCCACAGTTCTCCGTGGGTTCCGAGCGCTGCCATTCAAGGCCTTGGCATCTGCGATGAACACACTGACACAGAATTTGTTCCAGCATCAGCTTATGTGAATCAGGGCTTGCTTTGTCAGATGCACGAAGTGTACATTCATTTGGCAGATACGTTGGTGCCCAGATGCCAAACAATAGAAGGGTGGGGGAGGGGAAGGTAGTACAAGGAGTGGCCCGGAGGCCAGTTTCTCCTGGCATAGTTGTGCAGCATTATGTCCTAGGGCACAGAGGGTGAAAAATCCAATCCAAAGAGCAATCAGTCCCCTCAGGCTGCACGAGGACCTTTCCCAACTGTTGAAGAACTGGCAAAACAAGGTAGGTGTAAAATTCAGTTTGTAGAGACATGACACGTGACCATACCATTCATGCATTTGACAGAGTGGAATTTAGCCCATGGACTCTTGTGCTGGAATAACCTGTATGGTTCTTTATGGTGCTAGTAGACTAATTTTGCTTCACTGGACTGGCAAGTCTTCCTCTGTAGGACAATGTAGGACCATGTGCTTTGCAATGGAAGTTAGGGGAAAACACCATGTGCTTTGCAATGGAAGTTAGGGGCAAACCAGAAAACACTCTGGGAAATCCATGAAAGAAGGAGGAGATTGGATTTATACCCCACCCTTCACTACCCGATGGAGTCTCAGAGCAGCTTACAATCTCCTTTCCCTTCTCCTCCCCTCTCCACAACAGACACCCTGTGAGGTACGTGGGGCTGAGAGAGCTCTTTCGAGGACTGCTCTTGAGAGAACAGCTCTGAAAGGACTTGTGACTGACCCAAGGTCACACCAGCAGCTGCATGTAGAGGAGCGGGGAATCAAACCTGGTTCTCCCAGATTGGAGTCTGCGCTCTTAACCACTACACCAAACTGGACCTCTTGTGGCATTTTGTGACAGGAAAATTGAAGTTGTGGAAGACCCTGATTCATAATGTGGCTGCAGTATGGGGGGCTCGCACCTCACGTGACTTTGAAATAGGCTATCCTGTGTTTCTGTTAGCTTTGCAAAGGGGGGAAAAAGACAGGCAAAGAGGGGATGCCTGTCTTTTTCGTGGCCCGTCTCTTTGCCCTCTGGGGCTAATTAGCAGCCCATGGGAAGGCGAGTGGGGAGAAAAGATCACGGAAGAAGGACGGTTTAAAACCTCCTCTCCTCCCTGAACTATGGCTCTAGTCTACATCAAGGCTCTGCACAAATATTATCAGCTGTTTAAAAAATTACTGCAAAGATCTGTTTGTGGATCTTCCAGCACTGCATCTTGTTTCAGCCTTTGAAAGGAAAATCAGGTCAGTCTTAGACCTGAAGTGCCAGTAAAGGACTGTGTTCATATACCCGCCCATTCTCAGAAACACCTGGCTGCTCAAACTTCTGGACAGTCTCCCCCCCCCCATTTTAGATACTCCGGCAGATACTTTGGATACTCCAGTAGATATTCAGCTCTCCCAGAAAACCAAGCAGAACACTGACCTGTGGATTTATTTTACTAGTTTGAGAGAGACCTGTCCAAGGTCGCCCAGTGAGCCCCCAGGTGGAGTGGGGATTCAAGGGAGAAGAAGAGATTGGATTTATACCCCGCCCTTCACTACCCAAAGTGGAGGAGTGGGGAATCAAACCCAGTTCCCCCAGATTAGAGTCCGCGCTCCTACATAAGAACATAAGAGAAGCCAATGTTGGATCAGGCCAATGGCCCATCCAGTCCAACACTCTGTCACAAAGTACCAGGTGCCATCAGGAGGTCCAGCAGTGGGGCCAGGACACTAGAAGCCCTCCCACTGTTGCACCCCCCCAAGCCCCAAGAATACAGAGCATCACCTGCCCCAGACTGAGAGTTCCTACCTTGTGGCTAATAGCCACTGATGGACCTCTGCTCCATATGTTTCTCTAATTCCCTCTTGAAGCCGTCCATGCTTGTAGCCGCCACCACCTCCTGTGGCAGTGAATTCCATGTGTTAATCACTAACCACTACACCAAACTGCCTGTCTCTCAAGCTGGGGCTTCCCATATTCTAGTCTAGCACTGTGAGAGGAGGGGAAGCTACAACCTTCCCACCCTGCTTGCAGGCTTTCTGTGGCCATCTAACTCTCCACAGTGGGCGAGGTGGGCCTGTGCTGTGATGCTCTTATGAGAGGGCCTGAGACTTACCAGTTTTGTGTCGTGGTTAAGTGCACAGACTCTAATCTGGGAGAACCAGGTTTGATTCCCCACTCCTCCACTTGCACCTGCAGGATGACCTTGGGGAAGCCATAGTTCTGTCAAGAGCTGTCCTTGAAAGGGCAGTTCTGGAAAGAGCTCTCTCAGCCCCAACTACCTCATAGGGTGTCTGTTGTGGGGAAGGGAAAGGAGTTTGTAGGCTGCTCTGAGACTCCAAGTGACAGGCAGGGTATAAATCCAATCTCCTCCTCCTCCTCCTTCTTCCCCTCAATATTTGTTTTTATTTATAGCCTGCCTTTGGGACCCAAAGCAGCCTCTGCTCCTCCATTAATATCCTCCCAATGATATATTATGGGGTAGATTAGGCTGAGAGAGAAAAACTGGCATAAGATCACCTAGCAAATTTCCGTGGTTGAGTAGGGATTTGAACCTGGGTCCCTCAAGATCCTAATCCAGTGCCCTAATCACTCCATCATGCTGGCTCTCCATTTGGGGAATTAAATCTTTATATCCACAATACTCAGGACTTAACTTTTGAAATTCTGAACCATTTGTACACATGGAGCTGCCATATACTGAATCAGACCATCGGCCCCTCAGAGTCAGTACTGTCTACTCAGACTGTTAGTGGCTCTCCAGGATTTGCAGCAGAGGTCTTTCACATCACCCACTCCCTGATCCTTTTTCGCTGCAGATGCTGTGGATTGAACCTGGGACCTTGTGCATGCCAAGGAGAGGCTCTTCCCTCCGACCTGAGTCTAGCACAGCAGATGGCCTTTTGTTCTAGTCCAGCAGTGTTGGGGGAAACCCCACAACCCACTGTGGCCTGACCATACCCAGAGAGATTGTTCACTTTGCTACTAACAGACCACATTCTCCCAGAATCTTAAGGATGTGCAACTGAGGCTGACACGATATTATCATCTTCTAATAGTTCACGATGTATTATTCTGTAATTACTGGGAGAATCACACTGACAGCCTGCTTGGTTGCCTTCTGCCCTGAGTTATTCCTACATTTTCTGTCGGGAGCATCATTAGTCTTGTGCCAGCCAGAAGAGAGGACGCTACCCTGTCATTCCAGCAGAAGCGGGTGCATCATTTGCCCCGGATTTTGGAAATATTCTCCTCCCTGTACATAATTTCTTGCTAATTGGAGACTTCTCCAGATGCTGCTGGCATCAATGTGCCTTGTGCCAAATGGAACCAAATGTAAATCCAATTTTTAATACATAACAAGATGTCAGATCCAACCCACGTGCATGAAGAGGACCTGATCCACACACTGCATTTGGAGACTGGCAGATTACAGCATGTTTAAAACCAGGAAAGACCAGCAGACATTGTGGATGGCTGACGTAGATTTAAGGCTAGCATCCCTCCTTTGAAATCATGATTGCTGACTTTGTCCTGGTGAGTTTCAGCATCTCCAGACTTTCCTTGGCAATTAGAATAGGTTGTTCAGGAGACTTCAGATGTACTTCAGGTTAATCCAAATAACTTGGATACATTTCTTCAGAGATAATTCATATTCAAAGTCCTGCAAACAAACTATGCATACTTCAGACATCTGAAGCATAATTGCAGAATCTCTGTCATGCAGCTTCTCTCTATGTGTAAGGTGCTGTCAAGACACAGCCAACCTATGGCAACCACGTAGGGTTTTCTTTCTTTTTTTTATTGCCTTCCTTAGTATCATGCCTGCCCTTGACTCAGCCCCAGAGCCAGCTCCTGACAGTGTAAGAGGGGAGGATTCAGTGCCTTTAAGAGCTGAAGAAGCATCAGGATCTGCACCTACTGTAAGTACTGAGGAGGATACACAGCAATCTGTGTCACTACAGTGTCACTACAGGACGGTTTGCACCTGGGATTGAGCAGGCCATAAGCAGCTCACCACCTGCATCTCCCCCACCTGTAAGTAGGCTTAGGGATCAGAGGCGCCAGGAGCTGGCTAGCCAATGAAAAGAACCACGTTCAAGAGGGCAGAGATCCTTGAGCCCTGAGTTTTAACAGCAGCCAGGACCTCACACAAAGGTGCTAATGAGCTAATGGGCCAGAGCACTATTTAGTAGGGCCTCTGGCCATGAGCAATTTGTGCTGGTAACCTCCTTCGTAGAAGCAGAAGCTCTGCACCTTGATTCCTGTTTGACTCTGTGGCTTTTGGACTTGGCTTGTGTTTGGACTGCTCTGGCTCCTGACTTCCAGCTTTGAACCTGACCACACCCTCGGCTTTGCTCCCTGTACTCTGACCTCTGGTAACATTTGACTACGGCTTTGTCTGGTGTTTTGGGACTTGTTTAATGCTCTGCTGACTGCTCTCCCAGCTGACCTTTGGACTTGTATTGTGACTCCCCCTGTCTGCCTGCCTCCCTGGCTCTACCGTGACACTCTGCAAAATCTTCTGTGGTAGTCTCCCATCCGATTACTGACCCTGCTTTGCTTCAGAGACCTGACAAGACTGGGCTATACTATACCATTTCATATCCCAGAGCAGTTATGAAAAAAAAATCCAGCATCCATCAGTAAGGCTCACATCCTGCTGGCCTGTTGTGATCAGGAAGTTGATTGTCTAGCTTTTTGGATTCATCCAAGCAACTTACACTGCTTTTTTGCATGCTTCAATGACTTTCTCACATCTGCCCACCACTTATCAGCCACTGCCATCTTCAGGCACATAGTAAAAAGAAAGAAAATTAAGTTGAGATTTTTGAGTGGAGACTTACTACTTAGGTGTCTCATACTGCGGTCTTATGCAGAGTTACTCCAACCTAATTGATTTCAATGGGCTTATCCTGGAGTGACTCTGCATAGGAGGTCACTGTCAGTGTGCCATTGATGTCCACGAACCAGCTAACCTTGCAATCAAAGCTTGCAATCATTCCTTGAACGAATCTTGTTGACTGTGCAGGCACACAGGGGGGAAAAGCCAGCAAGGCATTCTGTCCAATGCTAGTCATTTATGGATGCCTCTGACTGTGCAGGCACAGAGAGGAGGTAAGCTGCAAGTGATTCCTTCGCTTATACAAGCTGGTCAATTTAATGACCTGAGTGATCGTGACTCTAGGGGATGTTGTCTCTTTCCTGGTAAATGAGATTATTTAGCTCTTGGACTGGGAAAGAAGAGCCAGAAGCAGCCATCGTGCAGGCAAGAAGCCTTTTGGCACAGAGCTATGTTCAAGACCAGCCAGGGAACGCTGAGTTGATCTAATTAGGAGATCCCTTCGCATGTAATTGAGGGAGTTTGAGAAAGGTATGTTCTCCTAGTGGGTGAGTTTGCCATGAATTTCTCAGCATGCTTCTGTTGATCCAGACCTTGTGACCAGTGTTCCCTCTAAGCTGAGTTAGTGTGAGCTAGCTCACAGTTTTTTAGCCTCCAGCTCACACATTTTTGTCTTAGCTCAGGAAGGATGGCTCCAGAACAGACTAATTTATGCAGCAGCAAAATTGCTCGCTTACAACTTTAATGCTAGCAGCTCACAGAGTAGAATTTTTGCTCACAGGATTCCACAGCTTAGAGGGAGCATTGCTTGTGCCACTTTAGTTTTTTGAGGATTGGCCCTAACCTGGATAGCCCAAGCAAGCAACAAGCCCCATCTCGTCAGATCTCAGAAACTAAGCAGGGTCGGCTCTGGCAAGTACTTGGATGGGAGATCTCCTTGGAATACCAACAGTCGGGAGGTGGGGGCAGGCTTCATTCAGACACCTCTCCGAATATCCTCCAGGCCCCCAGTAGGGGTCAGTCACCAGAGATTGCCATGACTTCCAGGTGCACTCACACATGTGCATGCACACAACATGCACATACAAATAGAATGAGGAGTCTTCCCTTTGCTGAATCATAGCAGCTCTGTAGCCAAAATCTAAAATCCTACCAGGGGTTGGGAATGCATACATTTTTTTTGGCCCCCCGAAGGGGATTTTTTTATAGCATTTTAAATTACAAACTACAATGAAAATAGGAGGGGGAACTACAATTAAGGAGAAAGAAAAGATACCCACTACTAACTAAAAACCCAAGAGAGGAGATCATCAAATTAGCTTAAATACAAAGCCATCCCTTAAAACGCTAACAATTCTATGAACTTAGTCACACATGCTAGTATATCTTTTAAATCTTAAATTTAACTGTTGGTAAAAAAACCCCAGAGCATCTCATTATTAAAAACAATGTTTTCAAAGGCACAATTCAAAGTCCTTCAGCCTTCATTTTTTCTTGTCCTGTCTTTTCCACAGTTTGTAAGGACTTTTAGGAGCCGCCGCCCCTGTCTCAGAAAGAGAGTCCTCTCCAGAAGACCCTGAGTCCAGCTCGCCACTGGACTTACTGTCCTTTTCCTCTTTTCCCACCTCCTCTGGCTCTCCCAACTGGATTCTCAAAAACTCCTGTGCTTTAAAAACAGAGTCAATCTTTTCCTTTTTATCCTGAAATTTGAAGGTTATACCCTCTGGAGTTAGCCACCTGTACACGATGGCATTTGTTTTAAGAAAAAGGATTAAATCTTTGTACTTCTTTCTCCTTTGTCTTATTTCAAATGGAATATCTTTCAGGATCCTGATAGTATTGTCCCCAATTTTCAAAGGTGATCCTGCTGTTGCTCTCAGGATAGAATCCCTCACATGCCTCTTCGAGAATCTCATTACTATTTCCCCAGGCAGATTATTTTTCTTTATATATCCGGAATATGGCCTATAGACCACATCCATCTCTCTTATCAAAAATTCCGCCTTCAAATCTGTCACTGGGACTAATGCCTCGCTCATCATTTGCTTCAGATTCTCACCCTTAGTCTCTGGGACGCCTTGGAAACGAAGGACCAAGTTTGACTTCTCCATTTGTAATTGTAAAAGCTGATCTTCTGTAGAGACTTGCTTCTTTTCCAATTTTTGTACCTTTTCTTCACCTTTTGAGCAGTGGCGTTAACTTCTTTCATCTTCTCAGATGTTTGTTCTGTAATTTTAAGAGTCTCATTCAATTGCTGTTGCTGAGTGGTGATACATTGATTCATTGTTGACAGCTGTTCCTTGAGATTATTCCTTGAGATTATTCATCTGATCCAGCAGGGGGCGCAATGTTTTGGCCAGCTCGGTGGTTTTTTCCGGTTGTGGGCTCTCAACTGCTTTCGCTTTTGGAAGTTTTTCTTTCTCCGTCCTCTTCCCCGCCATTTTTATGGATTGTTTACTTTCACAAAGATTTATAAAGTCTCTGAATGTCGCTCAAACGCTCATATGCGCCTTGGTAAGTCTTTCCCAACAGATTTCATCGCTTTTGCTTCCGCTCCCTGCCCCCGGGTCTCGCTTTTAAATTTGTGCGTATGGGAGGGGCCCCTCCCCTGCTCGCTTTACTTTATAGTCCGTGGGGTGAGGAGCTTTCTTTTTAAGTTAGCTAATATGCTTTAATCCGACTCACAGTTCATATTTGGTCATACGACCTTGTTTCGCCTCCGTTTTAACCGCTCGATCTCCAGCGCTTGCCCTGGTCAGCGTCACTTGTTCCATTCGGACACTCAGCAGAAGGACCGTTGGGACGGAGAAGCGCCTTGATTCCCCAGCATTGCGCTGGCGAAGAGGCGACCTCTCAGAAGTCCCCTGGCTAGGAGCTTTTCACCAGGCTCCGGGGGGGGGGGGGGGGATGCCTCCTCCCCTCCTTTCTGCTGGTGCACAGCTTTCACCCCCTGGGAGGTCTGGGAGGTGAGTCTGCTCAGCGCGCCACCATAAACCGGAAATCGAGAATGCATACATTGTCTACAACTGTGGTCCTCCATCCACAGATCATGAAGAGCTACACTGACCATTCTCATCCACCAAAAGAGTCTCATAGCTGCTGTATGCCCTCTACACCGCACTATCAGACATGCACATAGAATAACCTTAGGAATATAGCTATTATTATTAAATATATAGTGATGAACATAAGCATTCTAATAGAACAAGTAGGACTGTCTCTCCTCACTACTGTGGAACCTTATCCAACCCTCGTGTATCTGGAGTGAGAAGAAGGACTCACCAGTTTGGTGTAGTGGTTAAGTGCGCGGACTCTAATCTGGGAGAACCGGATTTGATTCCCCCCTCCTCCACTTGCACCTGCTGGATGACCTTGGGCAAGCCATAGTTCTGATAAGAGCTGTCCCTGAAAAAGAGCAGTTTCTGTCAAGAGCTCTCTCAGCCCCACCTACCTCACAGGGTGCCTGTTGTGGGGAGGGGAAGGGAAAGGAGTTTGTAAGCCGCTCTGAGACTCCTTCGAGTAGTGAAGGGCGGGGTATAATTCCAATCTCTTCTCTCTTCTCTTCTTCTTGTAAGACAGACATGTGAGGCAACCGTCTGGGACCGACATACCTTCAGGACCGCCTTTCCCGGTATACCCTCAGAAGAGCTTTATACTCAGGAGATAAGAACCTCCTGGTGGTCCCTGGCCCGAGAGAGATCCAGCCGCCTTCAACCAGGGATAGGGCTGTTGGAACTCTCTACCAGATAACATTTATTTATTTATTTATTTGTGGCATTTTTACCCCGTGAGCGAGCTCAGGGCAGCTTACAAGGGGCAGAGCCCAGATAAAACATAATAAAAGCAATAAAACCATTAGATCACAGATAAAAGTAAAGTGCTCCATGAAAACAGGATGGTCCCTGAATAAATCTCATGATGGTCACAGTCAGTTCTTTGGCGGTGATCCTGTCCTGTAGTTGGTCCCAAGTAAGTCCGGTGGTACCAGTGCTACATGGTGTTATAAAAGATCTTCCTGGGGCCGTCCCTAGCTCTGTTGTCATCCACACCATTGGTGGTGGTGGCAGTGGCGGCCCCTATGCAAAAGTCTAGCGGAAGAGCTCTGTCTTGCAGGCCCTGTGGTACATCCGTGCCCTGAGGGGTTTGTTACCTTTCCACGGGGCCTGTAAGGCAGAGATGTTCTGCCAGGTGTTTGGTAAGGACAGCGATGGTTATAACATAGTCTGGAACTCCCCCCCCCCGCCCCAATTTCATCTCCTCCATCTTCCCTTTTCTATGAGGCTGCAGCACCTTCTGCAAACTTTTGCCATTAGATGGATTGGATTGTGCTAAATTTTTAAAGGTATTTTTATATTTTAATTCTGGAAATTTTGGGCCGTGGTTCGTGAATTGTATTAGTATTTTGTCATTGTATGCCGCCCTGAGCCCTGTCTTGCAGGGGAGGGTGGCCCAAAAATCTAATAAATAATCTCTCCCCTTATATAAAGCCGTAGTGGGGTCCAACGTTCCAATGCACACCTACAGTGTTTGGGCACAAGAACTGTCAGTCAGAAGATGCTGGCTGGGTTGGCTGGCTGCTTTGTGTAGTCCCACCCACGTCAGCCCCGGCTAGCGTCTTTGGCTCAGTCTGCTGGGCCTCTGACAGGAGAGGACCATCTGCAGACTGAGTGCAGGGATGGGGTTTCTACGGTTGGGCCACTTCAGCGGCCCAGCCGGAGAAGCCCCAAAGAGTCACCGGTAGACACAAGGGGATCCAGGTAAGGGGATGGAATTGTGTGGAAAACCTCAGGACAGAGCAGCGGCCGAGCTGCCTCTGCCTGTGTCTTTGGATGGGGGTGTTCCTGGTGTGTGTGGAGGGGGAGGCAAGTCGCGGTCAACAGTGGCCTGAGTTTTCTCCCACCCACTGCAGCCTAGGCCACTCTTCTCTAATTGGGCCAGCATTTCAAGATCATTTGCATATGGAAGCTGATTGGACTTCACTCCATTTCACACCTCAACCCCCCCCCCCCCCCCGA
>NW_015167057.1:211835-241206 GCF_001447785.1 Gekko japonicus | reverse complement strand
TTCAGGAGGAACATCCCTATGGAAGCTGCCTGGGTGATTTTGGACCAGCCACAGACTTTCTGCCTAACCTACCTTACAGCGTTGCTGTAGAGATCGCAAAGCTGAAGAGAATGAAGTAAGCTCCTTTGCTCCCCGCTAATGAGAGAGACAGAATTTTGCCTAGAAAGTGGCTGCTGAGAGGGGAGGAGATAGTTGCCAACTTTAGGTATGGAAATTCCTGGAGATATGAGGGGTGGAGCCCGGAGAGGGTGAGGGGACCTCAGACAGGTACAGTACCATAGACTCCACCCTCCAAACCAGCCATTTCATCCTGGGTAACAATTGTTGCCAATCTCTAGGTGAGGGCTGGAGATCACTCAAAATTACAACTGCTCTTCAGGTAGCAGAGATCAGTTCCTCTGGAGAAAACAGTGGACTCTGTCATTATACCCTGCTGAGGTTGCCACAGCAAATTGACACTGTTTGCCCAAAGACGGAGCGCTCTCCCAGAGCCTCTTTCTAGACCTCATTGTATTTATTTCCACAACGGGCCTTATTCCTAGTAATATATAAAACAGTAGGCAAGCTTTCATGTTCTCTGGAACTTTTTATTAGACTGGATGTAAGGTTCCCTTCAAGTTTTACTCTGGTTCTGTAGGAGAGATGGATGGTTAGAACCTCTCTCTATGCTAAGTTTGCTGCTTGCAAGGAGGTTTTTTGGGGTGTGTGTGGGGGGGTTAGCACTTAACCGTGGGGTGCCCCATTCTACCACTTCATTAAGTTGCATACATTGAATGAGCCTCATGAGCGAACATTTAGTAATAATGAAATTATCCTCGTTTCTAAAGAAATGACCCACTATGCTGGAATATGGGAAGGGGGTACCCTGGGAAATGGTGCTCAGAAGAGCCAGGGGTGGCTCATAAGCCACTGGGTATTCCTGATCTATAAGAATAATAACTTCAGTCTTATAGCAGGGAGATCAGTCCTAAAACTGGGAGTCCTCCTGTTCTGGCGAGGCCCTGGGAGACTAAGCAAAGCTTGAATGGGGTCGAATGGGGGAAGGAATACCTTGGCAGTGGGTTTCAATGGCCAAAGTCCAGGCAGCAAAGCAAGGCTGGGTCTTCAGGACCTATGAGAGCTCCCCCAGGCAAGGCAAGGTTGCTCTGATAATGGCTGGATTGGAACCCAACTGAGCTCCTCATTAGTAAGATAGGCCCGCTGAATGATGAATGCCCACCCTCTCCCCTGAGAGCTAGAAAGAATGTAAAGGAATTCAAAGGAGCTGAGCCATGACTTGAGGTAATCTACCTGCAATGCAATCCTGAGAATGCTTTCCAGGGAGCAAGCCCCACTGAGGGGACCTGAGAAGGATTCTGAGTAGACCTGCTTAAGATTGCTCTGTTGATGTCAATGGGTGTTCCCTCCCCAACGTATATTCTCTGGTGGGAGCTTGTAGGCAGATGAGGATCTCCAGGCATTTATTGAGCTGGCAGCATAAAGGAGCTTAGGTCCTAACCCCGGCCTTAAAGCGAGTCAGGCATCGATCCTTAACGTTGAGTCCCACGTTGCTCTTCCCTGGGCTTTGGATAGGTGTGGATCCCAGAACTGGAATGCATCTCGTCACAGAGCTCTGCTGATTTGCATCAGTTCAAAGTCTGCTGTCCAAACATTTGGGTCTCTCGTGCTCAGAAAATCAGTCGCAATGGCTGCTTATTCAGGCAACTCATGTTCTTCAGCTGAATTTGTCACTGGAAGGCAAATGTTTCAAACAAAGCTTTCATTTTAAAGGATTTGCTTCTCTTTACTTCAAGTGTTTAACTAAGAAGCTTCTCCGTTAAGTGCCTGATCATTTGTGGATGTGTTCTGTGGCCTCCTCCTGTGTCTAGGGGCTCTAACCAAATACTCACTAACAGTCTGCAAACAAAAATGTCATCTTGCTTGGAGCGAGAAAGGAAAGGCACCGTGCAACATCAGTGCACGGAAAAGCCCTGTGTAGGCCTAACCAGTCCAGCCCAAGACATGGTTCCTCTGCTCAGTCAGTGGCCTAGAATCTTGAAACTATCTTGGGAGAGCCAGGTTTGAATCCTCACTCTGCCCTGGAATCTTGCTTGGGGGACCTTGGGCCAGTCACACACTTTCAGCCTAACCTACCTCATGGGGGTGTTGTTGTCAGGATAAAATGGATGGGAGGCAAATGACGTGAGTTGCTGTGGATCCCCGTTGAGGAGAAAGGTGGGATAAAAATCAAGTAAGATTAAATAATATGAGCATTTTAAAAGGGACACTGGACTTCTGGATCTCATGCATCCAAAAGAAAAGCCCAGAGTAGTCTAGTGGCCAAGGAGGACCAGTGTGATATCATGGTTGGACCAGTCACACACTCTCAGCTGAACCTACTCCGCAGGGCTGTTGCGAGTATAAAACGGAGGAGAGGAGAACTTGCTTAGTACTGCCAGCTGAGGCAGGCACTTTTTACCTCTGGCTGAGGACCAAGGGCTTTGCAGAAGTGGCAGAGGTTTGAGGCAGGATTTGAAAGGACAGAGCGGGTGGCACCAGATGGGCACTCTGGGAAGGACAAAGCTGTCAGTGGCACTGGTCCGAAACAAAAATCCCCAAACCCAAAACACTGCCCACATAATGCCTTTCCTTGGTCTCAGCCCAACGACACGTAACAACATGCAAACTTCTGAGTTCTCCAGAACTCTTCTTCAGGTTGGGTGTTATCTGTAAAAAGAATACGAAAAGAAAGCTTATTAAAAGTCCTGATGTAGCCCGTGTTGTGCTTAGATGTTAGCTGCAGAGCCGATAACTTGTATCCAGTGACTCCCAGTTTTGTGTTTCTTTGTTTATATTAACATTTTATTAGTAGTACATGAAACATTAATCGGTAACAATATAAGAGCCAATGATATACATCAAAACAACCTAACCAAGCAAGCCGCACAATATTAATCTGTGAAGAAGAATGTCATACAACATAGCCATCAATAGAAAGAAAAATGAATATGTTTCCTAGGTAACTTTTTCTCTTTCACATTAGAACTGGAAATATAATCAAAAAAGGTAAACTATATCTCCATGAAATATGATTGGTAGGTGGGGCTTTCTGCAAGTGACAACTGGTCTGATATTTTGTCCATAACTATAAAATCCCAAATTTTCAAAAACCATTGTACAAACATGGGAGTCTTTCTATCTCTGAGCCAGTGCAGTTTTGGCTGCAGTTAAAAGCATTGCAATAAGATCTTTCTTATGTTTAGGGATTGAATTGTTAGGACATAGGTTTAACAAAAGGATTTATGGGCTGCTTGGCAGGGAGTAATTAGCAATATCTTTGACATATTTAAAATTTTTGATTTTATTGTTTGTTTTAATGAGCAAAAGGCCGTAAGATGGTTGCATTCCACAGGAAACACAGATAAGAGCAAAAGGCCCTTATGTCTCTCTGCCTAGCGAGGCCTGATATCTCCTTTCAGAAGAGAGCTAAGAAAAAACTTGGCAGCGCTAGCGTCTAACTAGATAAATTTAAGATGCTACATGAGCTATAAAGTCAATTAAGTCCAAATGATGTAGCTTTAGCTCATGTTGCATTCTCATAGACAGAGTCAAGGGCCTGGGGAGCAGCCAGGGAGAACAGGTGAAGGAGTTGAGGGGTGTGGGAGACTGGGCCATTCTAGGGTTGCCAGCCTCCAGGTGGGGCCTGGAGATCTCTGGCTTTTACAACTGATCTCCAGCTGACAGAGATCAGCTCCTCTGGAGAAAATGGCTGCTTTGCAGGGTGGACTCTATGGCATTGTACCATGCTGAGGCCCCTCCCCTCCACAAACCCCGTCCTCTCCTGGATCCACCCCCAAAGTCTCCTGGTATTTTCCAACCCAGACCTGGCAACCCTAGGCCATGGGGGGGGGGGGAGGGCCTCAAGCTCAAAGGAGGCCTTAAAAAAAGAGATGTGCAAAGGCATTTTTAAAAACTTTTCTTTCTTCTTTGTTCCTCATGTTGTTCTGTGTCCCTTTGTATTTATTATAGCCGGCCCCCTCAAAGTTAGGCTTACCAATCTCCAGGTAGGGTTACCATTTGTCTGCTTATGGCAGGAAACCTCCAGATAATTTTTGGCCAATGCTCATCTGCTTGGCAGGTGGGACCTGGTTGGCCAAATGGAGTGTGGGGGGGGTTGATGTCATTCCTGCACGATGACGCAACCTCCAGCACAACCCAGAAATGACAGCATTGCACCAGGGTGAAACCCTAACACTTGGCCAAAAGCTCTATGCATCAGAGCAGGAGTCTCCGATAAGGTCCCCATTTCTTGGTGTCCATCAAGTATTTCTAGAAAGTGGGCATGGCCAGATGGCGGGGCTTCTGCCCCAGCAAGGATTCTGATTGGCCCTTGAGATTTGATTGGCTGTGCCTGAGGAGGGTGGGGTTTCTGGCATAATGCCATAGAGTCCAACTTCCTAAGCAGCCATTTTCTCCAGGTGAACTGATCTCTGTCACTTGGAGATCAGCTGTAATAGCAGGAGGTCTCCAGCCAAGACCTGGAGGTTGGCAACCTTAACTGCAGAGCTCTGGTGTTGTTGTTGTTTTTCTCCTGGTGGGAATGGCAAGTTTGAACAGAGGTTTTCATGGTATCCAATAGCATGAAGGAGAAATAGATGTCAAACAGCAACATCCTTGCTGAGCTCCCTCCCCAAAACTCTGCCCTCCCTATTCCCAGATCTTTAGGAATTTCCTAAACTGGAGTTAGCAAGAAGAGAAGAGAAGAAATTGGGTTTATACCCTGCCCTTCACTTGTAGTCTCAGAGCGGTTTACAGTCTCCTTTCCCTTCCCCTCCCCACAACAGACACCCTGTGAGGTAGGTGGGGCTGAGAGAGCTTTTTTGAGGACTGCTCTTGAGAGAACAGCTCTGAGAGAACTTGTGACTGACCCAGGGTCACACCAGCAGCTGCAAGTGGAGGAGTAGGGAATCAAACCCGGTTCTCCCAGATTAGAGTCCGCGCTCTTAACCACTACGCCAAACTGGCTCACTGCTCAAAATCTTCAAGGAGTCTGGGCCTTTCTGCATCCCTGAGAGGGCCTACAGGAGACTTGACAAATCTCCTGGTCTCTCTCCCCCCCCCCCAAATTCTCTGTAGAGCAGTGAAGGAAACATAAGGGGGAAATAGGTGTTGTGCGAATGCTGTATCACCTGCAGTGCACATCCAGAAGAGAGACTGTGCGATTCTGCATTGGCTTGTCCCACCGTTGTTTTACCAAATCCACCTTGGGACAGAAATTCCCCTCTACACTGCATGCTTTTGCTTCCTTGGATCATCGGGTTTTATGGTACCTTCTGTATAGATTTATGGCCGTTGAGGGCTGACTTTGCAGTCAGTATGGCGTTGAGTCAAGGTATTTGAATGTGTTTTTGAGCTGCACCTTTCCCTCCCAGTTGAGAAAAAATGTGGAGCGAATGCTAGACTACAATTCCCCCCCAAAGTCTACAGTAAAACTGAAGTTGCTTTATGGAGCATATCCTCAGCCTGAACTCCACCACTCCCTTTTCTGGAAAACTCGCTGATAAAACTGTTAAGCAAAATAACACCACGCTCATGAAATCCGGTATGATGATCTTTGATTCAGAGCCACACTGGGAGCTGCTTTAAGGAGACAATTATGTTAACAGAGGGAAGGGATTAATGCTAAACGAAACAGCAGCTGCCAAACTCTCCAGCAGCAACACTGCAAGTTACATGCCTCGATCGTGCCTTTGTACACCACTGTTTACACAACAGTCAAGGGAGTATTTACATGATCAAAAAAATTGAACATTTATTAGTAACTGCTGCCGTGAGTGGGAGATGTTTTCACAACAAAACACTGAAATATGTCATTTTTGGCAAATACAAGGCTGTTCATTTTTACCAGGTACAGAATGCATGAAAAATGGATTACATTGACTTTGGGGGGATGTGCTTGGTTGTCACCATCAGCAATGGACAGTCAAGGCTAGTTCAAGGTGTTTTGTTGGTGCTCCTGTCCAATCCTGGACCAGGGCAGAAGTGGCAGGGTCCCAGGAAAGGTCCCTGCTATGAATCTACCTACCTACCCATCTATCGAGGGAATTAGATTCAACGAGGATACGTCTATCAGTGGGAACCTCCCCATTCAGGGGCACTGAATCTCTGAATCCCAGAGCTAGGAGGCAACGTCAGGGGAAGGCCTCAGCCTCTATGCCCTGTTTTTGGCCCTCCAGAGGAACTGGTTGGCCACTGTGTGAGTGAGACAGGATGCTGGCCTAGATGGACCACTGGTCTGATCCGGCAGGGCTCTTCTTATGTTCGTAGAAAGGTCTCCGCCCCTGTGCCCTGTTGTTGCCCATCTAGAGGAATTGGTTGGGCACTGTGTGAGACAGGAGGCTGGACTGGACGGACCGCTGGTCTGATCCAGCAGGGCTCTCCTTATGTTCTTATCAGGGGAAGACTTCGGCCTCTGTGCCCTGTTCTTGGCCTTCCAGAGGAACTGGTTGGGCACTGTGTGAGACAGGATGCTGGACTAGATGGACCACTGGTCTGATCCAGCAGGGCTCTTCTTATGCTCTTACCAGTCTCTCTTCTCCAACTCTCCTAATCCCTGCTATGAATCAGCGTCTTCCCCCCCTGTGCCTTCTCTAGCAGGTGCTTGGGTGGCTCAGGCAAAGAACCAGCCGTGTGAACAGCCATGAGAGGGAGCTGGGTCAAACAAGGTTCAGACTGGATTGGGATGGTGTGCTGGAGCAGGTCCCAGAGAGGCAGGCTTTGTGTTGCATCCAGCACAAAATTTCTGCTTGTGCTAGACCTCTTGTACGAGAGGAAACACAAGGAAAAGACCAAAATAGCTGCTTGCACTAAGTCGAACTTACTTCATCCCAAGTTGCATTTCTTCTTGTGAAACTGATTTCCGGGCACTCTGAAGTTTATGGAGGGTAGTGGTGGGTGATGGGTAAGGCCTTGTGAAAGCTAAACTTTACCCAGTCTGGTCATGTTTCTGCTGGTGCAACACTGGATCCAAGCCCAAGGTTGCAGGATGTCGTCTAGTCCATGAAGCCAGTTTGGGTGGGGTTGGGGGCAATGCTCCCTCTAAGCTGTGGGGTCTTGTGAGCAAAAATCCTACTTTGTGAGCTGCTGGCATTAAAGTTGTGAGCAAGCGATTTGGCTACTGCATATATTAGTTTGCTCTGGAGCCATCCTTCCTGAGCGAAGATGAAAATGTGTGAGCTGGAGGCTAAAAAACTGTGAGCTAGCTCACACTAACTCAGCTTAGAGGGAACACTGGTTGGGGGATTCACTGGGGAAGAGGCCGGGGAGGAGGCTGAATGGGAAGCCATGGAGAGGGAAGCTGATAAAATAGGATGAGGCCAAGGAGGGAGGGAGAGGGAGATAAACTGACAGAGCAAGACTGTAGGGGTCTTTTTGACACAGAGGTTTTGGTGCCAAATAGGGATGGCAGCCTCCGGGGGGGGGGAACCTGGGGATCCCCCGGAGTTACAGCTCCTCTCCAGTCTACAGAGATCAGTTCCCTTGGAGAAAATGGCTGCTTTGGAGGGTGGACTCTAGGCAGGGGTCATTTCCTGCAGGAGCGCACAGGAGTGGAGCTCCGGCAGATAAAGTACATAAAAGACTAACGAAAGTATAAAACCAGTAGCACAAAAATAATAAGCAGCAGCATTAGAGTAGTTTAAAAGGGCAGTAGCAGCAAGATCAGTGTTACTACCAGTATAAGAGGAAGCCTCAGACAATCAAGACGGGAGAGAAAAAATATACTCAATAGAAGCCAGGGGTGGGGGAAGGCAGGCAACCAAAGGTTTAAGTAAACAAAGCCAAGTGGATGGCTGTGGGGTGGGTGTTGCCTTCTGACACACTTCCGGTGATTTCAGGGTGTGTGGCATATGCAAATAAGTTATGCTAATGAGTTATGCTAATGAGCTCCTGCACCTCTTTTTCTACTAAATGACCCCTGACGCTAGGGCACTGTACCCCACAGAGGTCTCTGTCCTGCACAGACTCCACCCCTGCATCTCCAGGAGTTTTCCCAACCAGGAGCTGGCAACCTTATTCCCCAACCCCCACCTCTGAGCTTCCTCGTGTCCTCATTTCCCCTCTTGTCATTGTTCTGTTGCTCCTCCGTGCTTTCTTGAACCACCTTTGATCGGATTTCAGAAAACACAGAAAAACAAAAAAAAAACCATTGAATTAACCACAAATGGAAAAGGAAGTTGTGAATGATTAACATATGGAATTCACTGCCACAGGAGGTGGTGGCAGCTGCAAGCATGGACGGCTTCAAGAGGGAATTAGATAAACATATGGAGCAGAGGTCCATCAGTGGCTATTAGCCACAAGGTATAGATAGGAACTCTCAGACCGATTTCACACAAGAGCTGCGCTGTGGTCGGGCCTCCCTTTGCCCCGCTTCTATTGGTCAATTTCCCACTCAAAGCCGCACGGCCGCACTTTGACCCGCAGCTTTGCCCGATCCCCCCCGCGGTTTCGTGATCCTCAAAAAACAGGATCACGAAACCACGGGGGAAATCGGGCAAAGCCGCAGGTCAAAATGCGGCTGTGCGGCTTTGAGTGGGAAATTGACCAATAGAAGCGGGGCAAAGGGAGGCGTGACTGTGGTGCAGCTTTTGTGTGAAATCGGTCTCAGTCTGGGGCAAGTGATGCTCTGTATTCTTGGTGCTTGGGGGTGGATGGGCAACAGTGGGAGGGCTTCTAGTGTCCTGGCCCCACTGCTGGACCTCCTGGTGGGCACCTGGTATTTTGGCCACTGTGTGACACAGAGTGTTGGACTGGATGGGCCACTGGCCTGATCCACCACTGGCTTTTCTTATATTCTCTTACGTTCTTATGAGGGAACTTGGAGAAAAACTGTTGCTGTCAGGCACCCAAACCATGGGGGAAACCTCAGTGTGAAAAGACCTGTGATAGTGATGCCAGTTACTGCTGCCCAGACTTGACTTGGAGATATTTATAGCTGGGTGGCTGCTTATCACACGGAGAATTTGCCACGCGAAAGACACGAATGTCGAGTGGATTTTCAGGGCGCAATCACACCGCAACATCTGGAAAGCATAGCGCACCCATGGCCAACCTGTAGCGTCCTGCCGAAGATGCGGAGTTAAAAAGTACCAAGGAAAGTGGACTAGTATCTGGAAAACGCACAGCACAGGTGGGCGTCTGATCGCAGAAGCACTAGTATCCCGTGGCATCCGGCGCCCATCCACATCCCGTCGCAAATGGGATGTTTTTCATAAGCGCGTGTGCACAAACATGGAACTGAAAGCAGTGCTGCTCTGTGGAACTGCGCATGCGCACAAATGTAACACACTTGTGTGATCGCGCCACGCCACTTCTTTGCCATGCTGCAGCATCGCAGTGTGATCGCCAGCTAACAGACTGTGTGACTGTGTGATCGGGCTACTGCGCTTTATTTTGCTCTGGGGCGAACAGCCACGCCTCCCCCCCCCCACGTTATCTGGCCCGTGTGACTGGGGCCTGAGGTGGTCTGATGCCCAGTCAGGTTTACGAACACACCCTGCTTCAAAACCAGTGCAGGACACTTAATTGCAGAGTAAACGAATACAGCTGGCTGAGAGCTTTCACCGACACAAGAGAAGAAGAGGAGGAGGTTGGATTTATTACCCCGCCCTTCACTACCCAAAGGAGTCTCAGAGTGGCTTACAAACTCCTTTCCCTCCCCCTCCCCCTCCCCACCAGTATCTGTGAGGTGGGTGGGGCTGAGAGAGCTCTGAGAGAAACTACTCTTTTTCAAGGACAGCTCTTGACAGAACTATGGCTTGCCCAAGGTCATCCAGCAGGTGCAAGTGGAGGAGTGGGGAATCAAACCCGGTTCTCCCACATTAGAGTCCGCGGCACTTAACCACTACAGCTCAGATGGTGACCCTTGGTATGATATGAGTGTTCCAAGTCTCCATAAATGTCCTCCTTTCAACACACGAAGCTGCCTCTATACCACGATTTTCCAACCCGATCTCCCATGGAGCTCAGCATTGGCTGCTTGTGCTCTCCAGGGCCTTGGGCAGAGCCCGGGGTTCTCCAGTCTCTGCTGCCTGAGATCCCCTTACTGGAGATGCTGGGGGTTGAACCCGGCACGTCTGCATTAGGAACCAAGGTTCTGTGGGCGAGTCGTGGCGTCTCCCACTGGAAGGGGGGGGGGAAGGAACCCTCCCCACGGATCTGCCCCAGCTCCATATTGCTTTTGCGAAGAAATCTTGGAGGGTATGCAAATCCCGTGCTGTCGTCATAGTAACGGTGCTTTGCGGAAAAGACTGCATTGCCCCCAATCTTGAAGATACTTTTCAGACTGACAACCGTTCCCGCTCGAATGAAATATTCCACCCCAATATATGGGGCTCCGTTGCACGGAAGGAAACGGGACAACACCCCCCCCCCCTCCTCCTGTGCCCAGAGGTAAACCTGCGAGTAACTCAGAAGGGAGCCGGGGGACCCTGGACAGTTGCATCGACAGGAGAGAGTGCAGAACTTAGCCCTAAATCATCACTATTTTTTTTTAATCCGCATGTTCTTAAATTACATAAAGGCGAGCCGAGTGCTCCAGCCAATCCAGGGAGATTTGTTCTGTTTCATAACCGGTCCTCTCCGCCATGCCTCCCTCGCGTCAGCTGTCAGCCTTCCCGTGTCCTCCTCTGCCTAAAGGCCTCGAGGGCTCCTGCTTCTCCGGTATCGGCTGCCGGCCTCTGCCGGAGCGGCAGGAGCCCCAACTGGAACTGGTCAGCGAATGTGCAAACTGGGCAAAGGCAGAGTATTTTTCTGGGGCTCGCAGAATCTCAGAGGCTCCAACCGGCTGCCCACGTGCCCCTCTGAGACGCTCTCCAGTCGCGGTGTAGAAAAATGTAGACAACTAAGGAGGGAGAACATGATAGAAGCCTATACAGTTATGCGTGGGGCAGAGGAAGCGGACAGAAACTTTCCCTCCCTCTCCCATAATGCTGTAATTGGGGGGGGGGGATAGATTCAAGACAGGGAAAGGGAAGTACTTCTTTACTCAATGAGTAAAGTACTTCTTTACTTGTGGCATTTACTGCCTCTGGATGTACTGATAGTTGCAGTGATGGCCACCAGCATAGATGGTGGTGGGGTTTTCTGTCAGAGCTGTTCTTGAAAAAGAGCAGTTTCTGTCAGAGCTCTCACAGCCCTGCCTACCTCACAGGGTGTCTGTTTGGGGGGGGGAGAAGTTTGTAAGCCACTCTAAGATTCCTTTGGGTGAAGGGCGCGGTATAAATCCAATCTCTTCTCTTCTTCTTCTTCTTTTTGGGTTTTGTGTGTGTGTGTGTGTGTGTGTGTGCTTATCCCTGAAAACAAGTTCTGGAGTCAGCCAGTTTGGTGTTGTGGTGCAGACTCTAATCTGGGAGAATTGAATTTGATTCCCTACTCCTCCACATACAGCTGCTGGTGTGACCTTGAGTCACTCTCAAGTTCTCTCAGAGCTGTTCTCTCACAAGTAGTCCTCGAAAGAGATGTCTGTTGTGTGGGGGGAGGAAGGGAAAGGAGTTTGTAAGCCACATTGAGATTGTAAGCTGCTCTGAGACTCCTTCGGGTAGTGAAGGGCGGGGTATAAATCCAATCTCTTCTCTTCTTCTTCTTCTTCTTCTTTTGGTATTTTGTGTGTGTGTGCATGCATGCGCACCTGTGTATGAGTGTCTGTGTCCCTGGAAGTCATGGCGACCTCTGGTGACTGACCCCTACTGGGGGCCTGGAGGCTATTCAGAGAGGTGGCTGAATGAAGCCTGCCCCCACCTCCTGACTGTTGGTGTTCCAAGGAGGTCTCTCATGCAAGTGCTTGCCAGAATCAGCCCCACTTAGCTTCTGAGAGTTGCCGAGACGGGGCTTGCCTGGGTTATTCAGGTCAGGGCAGCATAGATGGTTTAAAGGGGGGGGGGTTAGGAAGATTTGTGGCCCTGAACTGGAGAACTCCGGCTAGCCCAGTCTCGTCAGATCTCAGAAGTGAAGCAGGCTAGTATTTGGACGGGAGATCTCCAAGGAATACTGGGGTCGTGACCACCTCTGAACATCTCTGGCCTTGAAAACCCTATGGGATCGCTATCAATCAGCTGTGCGACTTGATGGCCCAGACCACCACCACCACCAGGCAGATTCGTGGAAGAGAGGTCCACATCATCAGTCATCGTAGCTAGTAGCTATTGATGAACCACTCCTCCACAAATCAGCCTGTTTCACACAGTGGCCCACCAGATGCTCTGGACAGCCAACAAACAGGCCGTAGAGGCCAAGGCCTTCCCCTGGGGTTGCCTCCTGGCACTGGGTTTCAGAGGTTGAGTACTTTGGGTGTGACATGCGCTCTTTGCTTCCGCCTTCCTGTGGCCTGCCCCAAACTGAGACTTGGCCTCTGTACATTCCCAGAGATGCTCTGATATTCCTTACTTTACATTCAGTAGGAATCTAGCCCTGCCAACGAAAATGAAGGGGCTGGGGGGGGGGATGAATTAAGTCCTGTATGTGTGTACATCTCCATAGGGACTTCTGGACAGCCTCATTAAGCATGATGCTATGATTTTTATCATCACCATCTGAAATATTGATGCTTCATACAGTGAAATCTTCCCAGGATTCTGGGGGCTGGACTTGAGGTGAACAAAGGTCCCTGTTGCGCGCACACACACACAGACCCAGCAAATGCGATTGCTGCCTGAAAATTGAGTGCCGTGTTCGAGAGGGAATCCACCAGACCAGAGGGCTTGCACCCATTAGTGGTTCCCCCAGCAGAAGCCCGTGATGGGGAGGGGTGCATGCCTTTGGGAGGAATGGCAGGCATTCCTCAGTTGGGCGAGTTGGTCTCCTAGTCTTTTGAGGAGTCTCAGGAAGTGTGGAAGGGTTCCATTTGTCATCTTATTTAACAAAGATTCTGTGTACCGTTCCATGGCAAATAATCCTGCACTGGATGTTAGCTGGAAATTTTATTCCTCAGAGAGAGACTGTGTGTGTCTGTTTTCATAATCCGCTTGTTGATTTGATTTGCATGAAGTCTGCATGCAGGAGTAAAAGGACCGGAGGGGAGGGGCGAGAGCAGTGGGGAAGGAAGACCCAGGGAGTGTCTGGAACTGGGGAGCTGGCCAGGGACACCCTGTCAGTAACAAGCCACCAGTTCCATCTGAAATTGAATGCTGACCTGCTTGCCATGTGATTAGTGCCCAGACCCAGATTAAATTCTCCATATGCTCAGAGGCACTCTAATATTTCCCTTTTTAAAGGTGTACCTGGATTTGGAAACAGCACCTGAGGCAGAGCCAACACTTTGCACTTGCTCAGAACAATCCAGGCTTGTATTTCCTGTGTGCTTACCCCTGAAAACAAGTTCTGAAGTCAGCCAGTTTGGTGTTGTGGTTCAGGGTGCAGACTCTAATCTGGGGGAATTGAATTTGATTCCCTATTCCTCCACATGCAGCTGCTGGTGTGACCTTGAGTCACTCACAAATTCTCTCAGCGCTGTTCTCTCACAAGCAGTCCTCGAAAGAGCTCTCTCAGCCGCACCTACCACACAGGGTGTCTGTTGTGTGGGGGGAGGAAGGGAAAGGAGATTGTAAGCCACACTGAGACTCCCTTGGGTAGTGAAGGACGGGGTATAAATCCAGTCTCTTCTTCTTCTACTTCCTCCACATGCAGCTGCTGTGTGACCTTGGGTCAGTTACAAGTTACTTCAGAGCTGTTCTCTCAGGAGCAGTCCTCAAAAGAGCTCTCTCAGCCCCACCTGCCTCACAGGGTGTCTGTTGTGGGGAGGGGAAGGGAAAGGAGATTGTAAGCCGCTCTGAGACTCCCTTGGGTAGTGAAGGATGGGGTATAAATCCAATCTCCTCTTCTTCTAAATGCCACAAGTTAATTACTCATTGAGTAAAGAAGTATTTCCCTTTGCCTGCTGCATGTGGAAGGAAGGGAGGCTGTAAAGCCACTCTGAGACTCCTTTGGGTAGTGAAGGGTGCGGTATAAATCCAATATCTTCTTTCCTTATTTTTCTTAAGGGAAGCTCTGGGAACATATCCAATGAACCTGAAATTTTTCAGAGGCTCTCTCTGGGCAGGTGTAACCAATGCTCCCTCTAAGCTGTGGAGTCTTGTGAGCAAAAATTCCACTTTGTGAGCAACTGGCATTAAAGTTGTGAGCGAGCGATTCGGCTACTGCATAAATTAGTTTGCCCTGGAGCCATCCTTCCTGAGCTAAGTCAAAAATCTGTGAGCCAGAGGTTAAAAAACTGTGAGCTAGCTCACACTAACTCAGCTTAGAGGGAACACTGGGTGTAACAGCCCCAGAATTTTTTGCCTTGTTGGACCTGGAGAGAACCTTTGAACTGTAATGACAGATACACGAATCCCAACAATAAAAAGAAGCCGGCAGTCTTGCCGACCCCTTTTTAATTAAGCTAGAATTTCTCCAATGGCTGTGTCTACAAAGCCATAAAAAGCTGCAGAGGTTGATTAAACACCAGGCACCATTGTGCAATGCAACCTTGCTGAAATAATAAAGAGATAAACCAGAACGGGGGGGGGGGCTTCTTAGGTGAAGGAAAGAACGGCAGACAACAACAAACGGCTTGCTATCTTTTATTTGCTACTCTGACAACGTGGAGAAATTTCTCTGTAGGAGACTCTCCCGGCACATACCAGGGTGCGGGTACATGAGTTCATTTGCGAATTGCAGGGCCAGCCAGAGAGGCAGGCGGGGGGGGGGGGGGGGGGAGACCAAATTTATGGGGCCCAAAGTCAGCTTGAGGGTCCTGAGCTGGGGTTCCCCAACAGCTGACCCAGTACCGTCTTTCTCTGCTAGCTCCTGCCATCTTCTTTCTGTTTGATGTAGTGGTTAAGAGTGCGGACTCTAATCTGGGATAACCGGGTTTGCTTCCCCACTCTTTCACATGCAGCTGCTGGTGTGACCTTGGGTCAGTCATGAGTTCTTTCAGAGCTGTTCTCTCAGGGGCAGTTCTCTCAGAGCTCTCTCAGCCCGACCTACTTCACAGGATGTCTGTTGTGTGGAGGGGAAGGGAAAGGGATTGTCAGCTGCTCTGAGACTCGTTCGGGTAGTGAAGGGCAGGGTATAAATCCAATCTCTTCTCTTCTGTTTAAAAAGGCAGAAGCAGAAGGAAAGGAGGGGGGGAGAGCTGGAACCAGTCGGGTTTAAGTTCCCAGGGTCTACAGTTGTTTTCTCAAGTAATGCCTCCTTCATCTGGAGAACTTTTTATGGGTCCCTTATTTACCTTCCCCCATTAAGCATCTTTACATTGGTGTGTCTCACTATATCTAAGGGGTTTATTCCCAGTGGTAACTTATGTCTGATCTACATTTAGCTTATAGAGCAAGGCAGTGTTCCGGCTAGGTCCCTGGGCTGGGGGAGTCTTCCTGGGTAGGATCCACCCCATTGCTAGCCACCAGCACCTTTACATTGGCCATGCATAGATGGAACCCATTGATGCATGTTGATAGAATGGTTAGAATGTTACACAGGGATCTGAGAGACCCAGGTTCGAATCACCACAATACCATTGCTGGGTGACCTTGGGCCCGACACTTTCTTGCAGACACAATTACCTCCTAAGTTTTTTGTGAGGGTCATATATAGGATAATGCATGCATACCACCTTGAAGGAAGGGCAGGATAACATTGTACTAAAGAAATAAATAGGGTTTGGTCCTACCAGCTGTTAAGGTAAAGGTTTCCCTTGTTTGAAAGCTAGTCAAATCTGACTCTAGGAAGCAGTGCTCATCTCTGTTTCCAAGCTGAAGAGCCAGCGCTGTCTGAAGACATTTCTGTGGTCATGTGGCCGGCATGACTACTTGCTGAGGGGAACACCTTCCCACCGAAGCAGTTACCTTCCCACCGAAGCAGTACCTATTTATCTACTTGCAATTTCTTGCTTTCGAATGCTAGGTTAGCAGGAGCTGGGGACAGAGACAGGAGCTCACTCGGTCACATGGAACTAGGGTCTCGAACTACAGATCTTCCAGTCTGCAGCTCAGTATCTTAACCTCTGAGCCACCGTAGCCATACCAGCTGTTACTGTGGAGCAAAAGGGAAGAGGGAGTCCCCTTAGGTTACCAAAAAGGTTAAACGGGGTCACGGGATCTGCATGGGAAAACACCCAAAGTGGCAGGGCCTTCAATGGAAAGCCAAACTGGGCAAGACTGAGCAAAGAAGCTGGCTGGATCTAACCTATAGTGTCTCCATATTGAACAAGGGGAAATGGAAGGAAACGGGAGACCCTGAGACATGGTGCTCCCACCTTCCCTTTGCACTCCTTTGTGGAGTTCCTTGCAATCCCCAATGCAGCAGTAGAACTGAGCTTCATGTTGGGTATTTGAATCTGGAGTGCAGAGACTGTCAAGGTTCCAAGAAGACCAATTTTAGCAACGTGCCCTTCCTATTAGCCTGGGCTGTTTGTGTAAAATGCTTCTTTTCTGGCCAAGGGCCCTTCCTTCAGAGCACCCGTGATTAAAATTCTCACTTCTGTGCCTCAGATCTAGAAGAAAGGTCAGTCGATGACGCAGACCCAAGGCCCACAGCCCTGTTCACGGCAGTATGTGTTCCTCGGCTAGGGCTTCCACATTACAGGTGGTGTGCTGTCAGGGGTGGCCCACCTCCTAGCCAGCCGTAGGCTATTGTCCGGACTAGCTCAAGGCACACCGGCCGTTTGGATGACTCAAGGCTCATTTGCCTGCAGGTGTGGCAGGAGAAAGTAGGTGGGAATTGCATTGAAACCTGGAAGTGATGCCACTTCCTGTTGACGCTCTAGGAAGCCCCGAATCTCAATGGTCTTTGCAAGGGAGGTTTCAAGGATTCCTAGAGCATTACCTGGAAGTGGTGTCACATCCAGGTTCTGATGTAATTTCCTCTCACTTTCTCTTGTTGCATCAGCGGGGAAGTAAGATGCCAGCTGCCCGGCCATCAGTGGCTTCAGCTGCACCTGAGCAGGTGGGCCAGCTAAGGTTGCCAGACCCCTGCTGGGAGCAGGGGAACATGCAGGGCACATCCCTGCCATTGGCCAGCTGGCCAGAGGGTGGGAAATCATGCCCCCAACTGGCCCAAAGGTGACATGATGACTTCTAATTTCTGGGCAAAACTCAGCTACAGACCATAGAGTTTTGCCCAAAAACTAGAGTGGCACCCCCCCCCCAACGTTGGCAGTGTGATGATGTCACTTCTGGGTGATGTCATCACCAGTATTCCCTCTAAGCTGAGTTAGTGTGAGCTAGCTCACAGTTTTTTAGCCTCAAGCTCAGTTTGGTGTAGTGGTTAAGTGCGTGGACTCTAATCTGGGAGAACCAGTGTAACAGGCCGGATTCACCCCCCGGCCAGAGAAACCCCGGGGTTACTCTGGCCTAGAGGGGTTATTCTGGCCTAGGCCGGAGTAACCCCTGCCGGACCATGCCAGAGTAACCCATACTAACCCCCGCCTGGCCAGAGTGGTAAATTAAATGTCAGCTGAATCCAATCTCTTCTTCTTTTTAACTGCACAACACAACAACCTGTAACCCCCGGCTTAGTTTGACCTAGGCCAAAGTAACCCAGTTGCCTATGCCAAACTATCTGAACCCGGGTCTCACAGTCCCCAAGTTAAATGGTAAGTTAAATGTCAGTGTAACCAGTACAGTGTCAGCTTCTGAGGGTTTGAGGTCCATGAGAAACTTGTCAGTCAATCTGAGATTCCTCTGGGTAGTGAAGAACAGAGGGAAGAAAAAAGCAAAGCGGGACAGGAGAGCACACAGAAGAAGGCAGGCAGGCAGGCAGGCAGGCAGGCAGGCAGGCAGGCAGGCAGGCAGGCAGGCCAGAAGAAAGAAAGAAAGAAAGAAAGAAAGAAAGAAAGAAAGAAAGAAAGAAAGAAAGAAAGAAAGAAAGAAAGAAAGAAAGAAAGGGTAGAGCAGAGACAGACAGGTAAGTCAAATGAGAAAGCTGATTGACTTCAGTCTTAGAACTCTGCACACATCTGGCCTGGGGGGTTAATCTGGGCTGGCCAGAGTAACCCCGGGGTTACTCCGGGCTAGGCCAGAATAACCCCCCCCCGGTCTGGATTAACCCCTGGGGTTACTCTGAGTCTGGCCTGGCCCGGCAGGGGTTACTCCGGGCTAGGCCAGAATAACTCCTCCGGGGTTATTCTAGGCTAGGCCAGAGTAACCCCGGGGTTACTCTGGCCGGGGGGTGAATCCGGCCTGTTACACTGGGTTTGATTCCCCACTTCTCCACTTGCACCTGCTGGATGACCTTGGGCAAGCCATAGTCCTGGCACAGCTGTTCTTGAAAAAGAGCCGTTTCTGTCAGAGCTCTCTCAGCCCCACCCACCTCACAGGGTGTCTGTTGTGTAGGGCAGAGTATAAATCCAATCTTTTCTCTTCTTCTCTTCTTCTCACACATTTTTGCCTGGCTCAGGAAGGATGGCTCCAGAGCAAACTAATTTATGCGGTAGCCAAATCGCTCGCTCACAACTTTAATGCCAGTAGCTCACAAAGCAGAATTTTTGCTCACAAGACTCCACAGCTTAGAGGGAGCATTGGTCATCATGCCACGCGAGCAGCAGAAGATCCCAGAGAGAACCAGGGACACACACACACACACACGCCGGTTGCCAGGTAGGACCTGGCAACTCTGGGGCCAGCTGATGGATGGGGGCTCTCAGGCTGCCTGGGGTGCAGAAGGCCCTTAGGATGGGCCTGTGTGTGGTGATCTGGTTCTGAGCTATGCTGGCTTCACACATGCAGGGAAATGAGGTGGCAGAGAGAAGAGGTGGGAATATGGACCATACCGTTTGAGACTGCGGGCACAGGATCCAATTGGGGGGTTGCTCTCTTATGTCAGAAATGGTAAGGGAAAAGCCAGCACAGCAACCAAAGGGGTGGGGAGGGGAGAACCTTTCTGTCTGGCATGCAAGTGTTCTATTTGTGTGGCTGTCCTTAAATCCAAAGGAACCTGAAAGCCCCCACCTGGAGGCTGAAGTGGTACAGTCCATTTTGCCACCTTACTGCCTTGCATGTGTGAACCAAATCTTGGCTGGAATCAGTCACTGACTAAACAATGCTTCTCGGGTGGCTCTCATAGGGGGGCCAGCAATGATGCGGTAGGGAGTAGCCACCCCCTCTGGTTGGCAAGATTTGAGTCTTCCTGTGGCATGAGGAGCCTTCCTCTATCATAAGCAACTCTTCCCTAAGCTGAAGGGAGATATCAAACATTGCCGATCAGTTTTTCGTAACAGGGCCCTGGAATCTAACATTCAAAGGTACGTTATCCAGAACAGAAATGATCTTGGAAAGGGGCCTCAAATGTTCTATTTGTGCCTCCTCATCGCCCCTTTCCTGAATGAACTATTAACGTTCTTCTATGCCTTCAGGGTTCTAGTTTTATGTAGCATTTTTGGGGGGGACGGGAACGAATGACATGGCAGCACATCCCAGAGCAGACGGGGAAATGCTTTTGGTCTAATGGTCAAGCAGCAGTGTGGTATACTGGTTATGGTGTCCCGCTCAGAGCAGAGACACCTCGGTTGAAATCCCTCCTCTGCTATGATGCACACTGGGTGACCTGGGGTGAGTCACTCTCTGGCTGTATCTATACATCATTGGATATTGCACTGTTGTTGTGTACCGTGTTTTCCCGAAAATAAGACACTTTCTTATATTTATTTTTTCTCAAGAAGACACACTAGGGCTTATACCACAAATGCATAGAAATCCTGCTAGGGCTTATTTTGGGGGTAGGTCTTATTTTTGGGGAAACAGGGTAATAGCAATCAGGCAGGACAGCTCAGTGCCAAATGAATGCTATTGCACAACAATAGCGAAATATCCAATGATCTGTGGATATAGCCTCTTTCAGCAAGGGTTGCCAGCTCTGGGTTGGAAAATATCTGGAGATTTTGGAGGTGGAACCTGGGGAAGGTGGGGTTTGGGGTGTGGTGGGGACTCCAGCAGGGTATAATGCCATTGAGTCCACCTTCCAGGGAAACTTGATTGTGACCATCTGGAGATCAACTGTAATAGCGGGAGGTCTCCAGGTCCCACCTGGAGGTTGGCAACCCTAATTTCAGACTCAGTAGGATTGCCAGCTCTGGCTTGGGAATTTTATAGAGATTTGGGGTATGGTATGATACTATAGTGCTCGCCCTCTGAAGCAGCCAAATTCCCTCCAGAGAGGTCACAGTTGTAATTTTTGCAGTGGTGAATCCTACACCTCGCAGGGTTGTTCTGAAGACCAAATGGTGGGGGGAGAACCACATAGGCCATCCCAGGCTCCTTTGATGAAGGGCCAAGGTATTGTTAAACAGTGCCAAGGAAATAACAACATTCACATCCAGGGAGCCCCACACAGACCAGCAGAGTTTTCCAGAATATAAAGTTTTGTGAGTCAATAGCTGACTTCATGGGATACATGTAAGAAAGCCCTTCAACTGCCGACTAACTCAGCTGCCCACCTGAAACAAACTAAATAAATAAACTGCATATTGTGTCAGGAGACAGCCACTATATAATTATGGCCTATTGGGGGCTGACTCTGTAATATAACTTCAGAAACGTTTTCAAGCGAAAGAGGGAATAGTTCTGGGAGACAGCCAGGCTTCAGGCTCTTTGGGGTCCTGGGCTGCGTTCGACTGCATTCCGAATCCGATCAGGATATGCAAAGGCAATGGACCTTCTCAGTGGGCGCTTCACAGGGATATATCTAAAAACTGAATTGCTAAAAACGGTAAACCCAAATGAGTTCTCAAAGGATACATACAACCCTACCGCTGTGAGAGCAGAGTAGTTCCTCTGCTTTGGAAACAGGTGTACTTTTTAAAATTTGGAGGAGGGCTCTTTAGAAAACTGGTGATGATGATTTTCAGTCTGTTGAATCTTGAATGGAGACAATTCACTCGTGGAGTCTGTACTTTTACCTGCCCCTGTGCCCAGTTCCCTGAGCAGTTTTTCTACTCCTTTTAAAGAGAAAATCAAAGAGATGGAAAAGTATATATTCCTAAATAAATATGCATGTGGTTTTAACCTTTAAAAAAAACAAAAAACAAAGAAGACATCCAGCCATCTCAATGAAATCAGATGGCTTACAGGTAATAGAAGGCTGTTAAGAGATGCAGAATGCGGTTCTGGATAAGTCTTTTCAACATCCTACTCAGTTTATTCTTAGGATTATACTGGCAATATGATAGATCAAGGTGGGTGGCTGTGTTCTTCTCGAGCAGCGGAAAAGAGCAAGAATCCAGGGACACCTTAAAGACTAACAAAATTTGTAGGAGGGCAGGCGCTTTTGTGAGTCACTGCTCACTTCTTCAGGTACCTGAAGAAGTGAGCAGTGACTCAGATATCTGCAGGAGTGAGTGATGACATAAAAGCTCATCCCCTGCCACAAGTTGTGTTAGTCTTTAAGGTGTTGCTGGACTCTTGCTCTTTTCTACTGCTACTAGCAGGGGTCATTTCATAGAAAAAGAGGTGCAGGAGCTCATTAGCATAACTTATTAGCATAACTTATTTGCATATGCCAAACTCCCTGACATCATCGGAAGTGTGTCAGAAGGCAACACCCACCACTCAGGCTCCACTGAAGTGTTTTGGATTGCTAGCTATTTTTTGGGGGGGGGAACGCGCAGATCTGCCCTCCGCAGGGGGGTGGGTTGTGTGCGGGAATGGGGGGGGGGGGGGGGCCCTCTGCAACTTACCTGTCTGCTTCTTGCTCCTCGTGGCCCAACTGAGAGCTCCTGGGAGCAGGGGGCAGGGCTTGTTGCATGTGCCCACCCCCTGGGCTCCTTACTGCCTGAGCTCCGCTCCTGTGCGCTCCCGCACTCCTGGCTACTATCAATGTGGAGTAACTGCTAGCATGCTGCTCTAGGAGAGTAATTTCGTATCACAAGCAGATGGTTGTTTCCGACTGTTCACTCCACTTTGAGAAGAAAATCCCAGATCCTCAGTTCTCCCCACCCAGGCCCTTAAAAAAAAAAAAGTGGCACACAGCAAATAGTAATAAAACCTAGCTAGGGATGCCAACCTCCAGGTGGGACCGGGGGATTCCCTGCAATTGCATCTCCTCTCCAGACTGCAGAGATCAGTTCTGCTGGAGAAAAGGGATGCTTTGGAGGGTGGGCTCTAGGGCATTGTACCCCACTGAGGTCCCTGCCCTCCCCAGGCTCCATCCCCAAATCCCCAGGAGTAGAAAAGAGCATGAGTCTAGGAGCACCTTAAAGACTAACAATATTTAGTTCTACCTTAAAGACTTAACCTTAAAGACTAACTAAAGACTAACAAAATCAAGATCCACTCTTGAGAGAACAGCTCGAAGAGAACTTGTGACTGACCCAAGGTCACCCAGTTGGCTGCATGTGGAGGAGTGGGGAATCAAACCCGGTTCTTCAGATTAGAGTCTGCCACTCTTAGCCACTACACCAAACTAATGGTTGGCTGGGAACTAATGGTCCTTAATCCACTTTGTGCCTACTCTGACTTAAGAAATCAGAGATCCCTGCCGAAACAAGTGTGTTAATGTAATAACTGTGCTCAGATGTCTTGTTTTTATTAAGATGACAGAAGACAGGCAATCAGAGTACAGAAATGGACATTTTTTTTGCGTTGTATTGGAACAGGAGATGGGGAACCAGCGCTGTTCAGTATGAAAATGTATTCTCTGTTCCATAAGTACTCTGACATTTTTAGTTTGATTCATGTACATCTGTTGTCAGTTCAGACTGTGGAGGGCTGCATTGCGGAGGGCCCCCAGTCGGACTAGGATCTGGAAGATGAATGATGATCTTGAAATTCTGTGGGCGAACATGTGTGATATAGTCATTGGAGTGGGCTGGGGAGACCCGAGTTTAAATCCCTTCTCAGATACAAACCTCTTTGGTGATCTTTGGCCAGCTCACTCTCTCTGTCTGTCAAGCCCACTTCACAGGGTTGTTACAGAAATAACATGAAGAGAGGGGAGAACCGTGTTGCTGCCTATAGCTCCTTGAAGGGAGGGATAAAAATATTATTTTTTTACTTATTCCATTTATATCCTGACCCAAAGTGGCTTACATTCTCCTCCTCCTCCTCTTCCATTTTATCCTCACAACAACTCTGTGAGGTATGTTAGGTTGACAGAGTGTCTGACTGGCCCAAGGTCACCCAGCAGGCTACCATGGCAGAGTGGGGATTTGAACCCGGGTCTCGCAGACCCTAGTCTGACACTCTAGCCAATACACCACATCCCTAGAGATTTGGGGGGAGGGGCGGTGCCTATGGAGGGCAGGGTTTAGGGAGAGATCTCAGTAGGGTCTAAAGCCACAGAGCCCACCCTCCAAAACAGCCATTCTCTCCAGGGGAACTTCTGTCGGTTGTCTGAAGATTAACCGTAATACTAGGAAGTGTCCAGGTGCCACCTGGAGGTTGGCAGCCCTAGATCTCAGAGAGCCAGGTTTGAATCGTCACTCTGCCGTGGAAGTTTGCTGGATGACCTGGGGTCAGTCTGTCTCTCTCCGCCCAAACTTAGGGTTGCCAGGTCTGAGTTGGAAAATACCTGGAGAGATTGGGGGAGGAGCCAGGGGAGGGTGGGGTTTGGGGAGGGGAGGGGCCTCAGCAGGATACAATGCCATAGAGAGTTCACCCTTCAAAGCAGCCCTTTTCTCCAGGGGAGCTGATCTCTGTCAGCTGGAGATCAGTTGTAAAAGCGGGAGATCCCCAGGCCCCACCTGGAGGCTGGCAACCCTACCTAAACTACATTGTGGGACCTAAAAATGAGTCGAAAATGGAGGCTGGGAGAAGGTCGCAAGCCACCTTGGGAGAAAAGCCGGCTACAAACTATTTAAATGAAGAGAGCCTGGCAGAACCTGGAGCCTCCTGGTGGTCCAGACTCCCAGTTCCCCACCGGAAACACCGTGTTTTTCTGGGCCAGTCAGTGAAATCCTGGCTGCCTGGCAGCCCGACTCGAATCTTCCGGGCTCCAAGAGGCAGTCTCTTCATCTGAAGGCAGGAGTGGATTATTTCTCGTCACATCTCCGCCTGCTCTCCGCCTCGGATTTTCCGTTCGTGGCCATGCATTAGAAACAAACACAGGCGGAGGGGAGCAAACAGAGAGGAAAACATCCATTCCCTGTCGTATGGATAATGTGGTTTTACTGCTCCGGGCCAGCCGCTTTCAAGAACACCAAATGCAACCGGAGAGTGGTTTTTTCCTGCCGTCTTGATAACAGCAAACAACAGGGAGGGGACAGAAGAAACAGACCTCCGTACTGAAAGGATGCACTCGTTTCCTAATGAAGTCAGGACTTGGGGAGATCTGGGACAGCCTGCCTCCCCCCCCCCAACCAACCTCACCAGCATGTGGCTGGCGATCCAATTACCATTCTGTTCCCTCTAAGCTGAGTTAGTATGAGCTAGCTCAGTTTTTTAGTCTCCAGCTCACACATTTTTGTCTTTACTCAGGAAGGTTGGCTCCAGAGCAAACTAATTTATGCAGCGGCCAAATTGTTTGCTCACAACTTGAATGCCAGTAGCTCACAAAGTAAAATTTTTGCTCACCAGACTCCACAGCTTAGAGGGAGCAACCAAAGCAGCAGCATCGTAGGGGTTTTTGAGTTGCCCAGCTAAAACAGGGGTCCCCAACATTGTGCCCGTGAGTGCCATGGCGACACCTTTCCTGGCGCCTGCCATGCATTTTTAAAAATGGGTGGGGCCAGGTGGGGCTCTTGGCCATTGGAAATTTGATTGGCTGTGCAGGTTTTTATAAACATTGCTTTGGCAGCAGCTGCCACCACAACATGACTGAAGGAAAGCTGTGGCAGCCATTTTATAGCTGCTTCCTTTTCCTGTGGCAGCCATTTTGTGATGGCCATTTTGTGGCTGCATCCACCACACCATATCAAACTTCCAAGGTGCCCACAGGCTGAAAAAGGCTGGGGACCCCTGGGCTAGAATGAAAACTACTGTGAAACTTTCATCTCAGTCTCTTGATGTACCAGTTGTCATTTTCTTCTGAATGTAGTGACAAGCATTAGAAATACTGGGACACATATCTGGATGGCCCGGCACTAGGGCTGCCAAGTGGGGGCGGGTGGCGTGTAAACTCCCGCTTCAGAGGCCTGATTTCCGCCGCCGCTAAATCGGGCCCCGGGGGAACTCCGCCCCCCGAAGCGCAGTGTGGCTGTGTCACCGGAGGTGACGCAACCACGTCAATCACATTGGGGGTGTGGCCCCGATCGTTGGAGGGAAAACTCTATGGTTTTCCCTCCGACGATCGGGGCCACGCCTTCAACGTGATCGACGTCGCATGTCACTTCCGGTGATGTGCTGGCGGCGCGCACGCACATCAACGGACGGCTCCCAGAGCCCGGCGAGGCTCCCCCGCCAGTAATAAAAATTGACTTGGCAACCCTACCCGGCACTTAATGACCTAAAAGGAATATCAACCCTGTTAATATAACAGAGTTTTTCCCAGTCATAAAAGTGTAATACTGAGTGTAGTAAATCAATCTCCCAAGAAGTAAAAGTAAAAAACAAAAGAGTTATATGATCTGAAGAGAAAACAGAGCTTCTCGGCCTTCTAAGATCAAGGGTAGTATCTCCCAAGAAGTATACTACAAAAAACGTAAACTTACATTTATTCAAGTAGATCCAGTTCACATTCCGGTTGCAGTCAAAAGAACAGAGAGAGAAGCCTGATCTAAAGAGTCCTTTCCCTATCACCAATGGCCAGCTTGTCCGGCATCTCGTGTGTGGGAGTATGGGGGCATTGTCTCTACAGGGGAGACCTGCACATACATGTGTCCCCTTGGAAGGCCATGTGAAGAGAGGGAGAGGACAAAGTAAGAGAGAGGGAGGAGGGACAAAGCTTAAGACAAAGAGAGGCATCCTGTTCAAGGAGATAATACCTATACACACTCCTCCTCCAGTGCCCTCCAATGTCCAGGCATGCTGAGTCACTCCCTCCAACAGACCCTGGGCTATGCTCAGATCCCGGAGCATCTGTCTTTTCAGTTTGGTGTAGTGATTAGGAGCGCAGACTCTAATCTGGGAGAACTGGGTTTGATTCCCCACTCCTCCACATGCAGCTGCTTGTGTGACCTTGAGTCAGTTACAGGTTGTTTCAGAGCTGTTCTCTCAAGGGCAGTTCTCGAAAGAGCTCTCTCAGCCCCACCCACCTCACAGGGGGTCTGTTGTGGGGAGGGGGAGGGAAAGGAGTTTGTAAGCTGCTCTGAGACTCCGAGTGAAGGGCAGTGTATAAATCCAAGCTCTGCTTCTTTTCAAAGCACATTAGGATTATAATTAGATGTTTCAGGACTGGTCTTTATGTTGTTTTTTAACTTCATAATTTTATTATGTGTGTGTATTAATCAGATTGACTGTTAGGTTTTTTTGGAATTATTTTCTTTTATGATTTCATCATCAGCTCCTGTAGCGGTCCTGTGGACTGAATGATGATGCCAATCGTGCAGCTGCCAGAATACCAGATTTGATGCCCAAGGATCGAACTTCAGCCGGCAGAGCAAACTGTACAAGTGAATCACATTAGCATACACCAGCAGATTTAGTACAATAGATTCTGCATCCTGGACACTGAATTTAAAATGCATTTGGAATTGCAAGGGGGGGGGAGAGAGAAAGTAGGGATCAGGGAGTGTGGGATTGTGTGGGTGGTCTCAGTGATGCTGAGGCTCTGGGCAAAAGTCCGCTGGGGCCACTCTAGGACAACTAAGGGGCACTCCTCAAGCCCGCTGTGAGTGTGTGTGGGGAGGGGTTCTGGCTCATGTTCTACCCAAGCTGGCTGCCAGGCAGGCACTAGGGTTGCCATTCCCCCCCCCCGGCCATTGGCAGGGGATGGGGGTAGGGTTGCCCCATCCAAGGTGGGAAACTCCTGGGGATCTGGGGATGGAGCCTGGGGAGGGCAGGGACCTCCGTGGGGTCCAGTGCCACAGACCCCACCCTCCAAAGCAGCCATTTTCTCCAGGGGGACTGATCTCTATAGTCTGGAGACAAGGTGTAATTGTGGGGGATTCCCAGGCCCCACCTGGAGGCTGGCCTTCCGTAATTTGGGAATGGAGCCTAGGCAGGGCAGGGACCCAAGTGGGGTGTGCAATGCCACAGAGTCCACCCTTCCAGAGCATCCATTTTCTCCAGGGGAACTGATCTCTGCAGTCTGGAGAGGAGCTGTAATTCCGGGGGATCCCCAGGTCCCACCTGGAGGCTGGCCTCCCTCGCAGGCATGCAGTGCTGCACCCAGGTTGGCTATCTCAGCCCCAGGGGGGGGGGGCGTGCATGTGCAGCAGTGGGAGCAGCGCTTTGAGTGGCATGAGGTCCCTGGCCAGGCTGGCTCCAGGAGGGAAGCCACCAATGCTTCCTCTAAGCTGTGGAGTCTTCTGAGCAAAAAATTCTGCTTTGTGAGCTACTGGCATTAAAATACTGAGCGAGCGATTTGGCGACTGCAGAAATTAGTTTGCTCCGGAGTCATCCTTCCTGAGCGAAGACAAAAATCTGTGAGCTGGAGGCTAAACAACTGTGAGCTAACTCACACTAACTCAGCTTAGAGGGAACAGTGGTAGCCGCCCCGGTTCCCTCGTAGCTCAGACCACCCCAGTGGATCGACAGGCAGAACAGCATCAAGGAAATAATCACTGGTCATATGAGAAACAACATCCATCCCTGGCTCCTTCTGGCAAACGAAAGGTCTGTTCAGCCTCTGTCCTGCCGTTTGACTGAAATTTCCGCTGATGCTGCCTCCACGTCTCCAGCCATTCTTTGTGGCTGGGAGGAAGCTCAGTTCCACATCAGAGCCCAAACTCCAGGTGTGCATCGGGAGATAGTAGCGGCATCGGTTACATAAAGACCTGGTTGTACTCTTTTCTTCCTGAACACAACTGAATTTTTTTCCCCTACCATAAGAAAATGCTGTGCACAGACCTTCTTGGAAACCTTGCTACCTGACATGTATATGTAGACTGCCCTTGCCCAGAGATGAGGGATGGGCACTCTGCACACGCTCAAAGGAGATCTTTATTTCTGCTTTAGTATTCCAGGGCAAGGCCCGGGAATAAGCCCTGGCTCCGAAGATGCAGACTGCTTTGCTTTCTTGACCATTTCCACCTATAGTTCGTTCAGGGCAGGAGCTCTCCGATCTTGAACCTGAGTCTCAGCCCCACAAACATGCTTGAAAAAGCTCACTCCATCAGACAACCAGGGGGTACAATCAGCACTAGGGGATACAGGATTATTTATTTATTTATCATTATATTTATTAGAAGAAGAAGAGAAGAGATTGGATTTATACCCCACCCTTCACTACCCAAAGGAGTCTCAGAGCGGCTTACAAACTCCTTCCTCTTCGCCTCCCCACAACAGACACCCTGTGAGGTAGGCAGGGCTGAGAGAACTCTGACAGAAACAGCTCTTTTTCAAGAACAGCTCTTATCAGAACTATGGCTTGCCCAAGGTCATCCAGCCAGGTGCAAGTGGAGGAGTGGGGAATCAAACCCGGTTCTCCCAGATTAGAGTCCGCGCACTTAACCACTACACCAAACTGGCAAGCAGGGCTCAGGGTGGCTTACGACAGAACAAATACAATAAATCATGCAGTAAAACCAACGTTAAAATGTCTATAATATATCAGCAAATAAAACAATACACTTCCCAAGGTGGTGGAAGAAAGATTTTAAATTCCACAAGCCACCTGGGGGAGAGGGTTGCAGAAGGCGGGGTGCATGTGGGAGAGAGCGCCAGATTTTATACTGTCCCGTTGCTCTCCTCGACCAGACGCCTGGCAGAACATCTCTGCCTTGCATGCCCTGTGGAAAGACAGTAAATCCCAGAGGGCATGGATAGTCTCAGGCAGTCGCACCAGCCTGGGGCCAAGGCCAAAAAAAGCCCTGGCCCTAGTTGAGGGCAGCTGGATCTCTCTTGCCAGGGACCACCAGGAAGTTCTGAGCCCGTCCACAGGGAGGGCGGGGTAGAAATATAATTAAGAAAAATGTTCCCTTTTTAAAAAATGCCCCCCGTATTATTATTTGCATTTTCTATAAACTACAAGAAAATTAGGGAGGGGATCTACATACTATGGGAGAAAGTAAAGAAAACCCACTAAAAACCCAAGAGATGGTGGTCATACATACTGCTTAACAAATTAGCTTTTAGCTCAAAGTTCGATTCAAGTTCATTGAATGTGGTCATCTAGTTTATACTATAAAATGAATTTAAACACCCCCACTTCTGACTTCTTAAAAAGCAACCTTAGAAATAATTATAACAATACATTGTAAGAGCTTTCAGAGTGTAATAACATCTCATTTCTTATACTTTCCCCCCCTCAAAAGATAGCTTTTCTTTGGGGCGACTGCCCCTAATTTGGAATCTGAGTTAAATTCTTACTCCCTGAGCGTAACGCTCTT
>NW_015167057.1:206103-211617 GCF_001447785.1 Gekko japonicus | reverse complement strand
GCTCTTCCGGGGGCATACCGAGAGAAGCAGTCACAAAGGTATGTGGGTCCCTGACGGCTAAGGGCCTTGATGGTCAGGACGACAACCTTGAACCCGATCTGGTGCTCGTGCAGCACAGGTTGGATATGTGCTGTTTGAGGGGGGTCCCTTTAAGGATCCACACGGTGAACAATGGGGGAAAAAACCCTGGCCCTGGGACTTTACAATCTGCTATGGCAATGGAGGCGAGAGCAAGGAGAGGAGAAGACTGTGATTTCCGCAATAAGATTTTCTTGGAAAGACTCTTGCCAGTTAATTGAAAATTTGGTTCTCCATTAACCTGTGAGGCTAGGCTGGATTTGGTCATGGGTGACAGGGAAGTTCTCTGTTCAGGCGGAGAACCATTCTGCTCATGCTCAGAAGCACTGGTCTGAATAGCTGCTTAAACCTCTTATTAAGCCTGTGGAGTTCCAATGGAGACAGCATTGATCTTATCGAGTAGACGGGCATTCCCTTTCATCCTCGCCTCCCTTTTGATGACAAACTCCCTCGTGTTCCTCTCACAGTGGCTACAAGTGGCCTCCTTCAGTCCTGTCCTGCCGGGCACAAGGCCTTGCAAGCCATGGCCTCTGCCCCTGCACAAGAATTACGTTCAGGTCGTCCAGCAGGAAGTTAAGTGGCACCGGCTGTTAAGTCGCTCACTTAACAAAGCAGTCAGAGAGTGATTCAGCAAGAACACAACTTTATTCTTCAACTCGAACACAACTCCAACATGGATCAACATCTGATAGCCAGAACAGCCTTTACATTGCAGCTGACCTGCTTTTAAACATTCCCGGGTAATGTAGCCGCACCCAGTGTACAAATACCAACCAATAAGGTTGTTCACATAAGGACCAATTACGGATGTTCCCGCTCAGGGAGCTTGCTTGAAAGTGATTGGTTAGGTGCTTCCTGGGCTAGTAACACAATTGGATGGATTTGGATCCTAGCCCAGGACGAAGCTTTACATTACACTTCAATTAGATGTTTCACAACATATCGTGCATTCAAGGCAGCTTTGAATACACTACACCGGCCATCTCTGGTGGTTCTGCAGCAATCTTTCCCCCAGGGACCAGTCCTGTGCAACTGCTGCAGAACTGCTGAAATAACAGCTTTTGCACACACTTTCCTGGGCCTCAGGCACAACCAGAGTCTTTTCAGCAACCTACTTTAAGAGTTTCTGCTTTGCCAGCTCAGCGAGACTGGATCGCATGGAGGAGTGACATGTGAGATTAACAGCGGTAGAGTTACAAGTGACTGTTTGCACGGTCAGGACTCAGAAGTGGGGCTACCCCCCCATATAAACTCTATCTTCATGGACAAAGAAATCTGGGGCATTCCTTCTGTGGCTGACTGGGGGTCATTCATAGCTCACTGACTGTGCTAATCCATAGAACTCTGGACTGTAGCAAGGAGGAGGAGGAGGAGGAGATTGGACCCCTGCCCTTCACTACCCAAAGGAGTCTCAGAGCAGTTTACAAACTCCCTTCCCTTTCCCTCCCCACAACAGACACCCTGTGAGGTAGGTGGGGCTGAGAGAGCTCTGACAGAAACTGCTCTTTTTCAAGAGCAGCTGTGCCAGAACTATGGCTTGCCCAAGGTCATCCATCAGGTGCAAGTGGAGGAGTGGGGAATCAAACCCGGTTCTCCCAGATTAGAGTCTGCGCACTTAACCACTACACCAAACTGGCTCTTTTGGCGAGTTAGAGCTACCAGAGTTAGCCATGATGCTGCTTCCACAATTCCTTCCAGGCTTAAAAATTGGGGTGAGCCAGAAGCCCCTGCAGTTGTCTGATTTAATCCCCAGGGCCTAGGCATCTAATGAAGCTGCCTTATCCTGAATCAGACCTTTGGCCCATCAAAGTCACTATTGTCTACTTGGACAGGCAGTGGCTCTCTAGGGTCTCAGGCTGAGGTCTTTCACGTCACCTCCTACCTGATCCTTTTAACTGGAGATGCCGGGGATTGAATCTGGGACCTTCCGCATGCCAAGCAGAAGCTCTGCCAGTGAGCCACAGCCCCTCCCCATCATCAGTTCTTGGGGCTTGGCACAAATAAACTTGTAGCACATCCTACACACACGTGATCCCATCCCATGTTTACAATCTCGTGGGTCATGACAAAAAATTATTTTATTTCTGAAATGACAGAAACAGACCAGCTCCTGGTAATATGCTTGCAACCTGGGCTTAGTCCCACAAGACTTCCGAGCCATGGTAGTGTATCCACACACCTCCCATGCTTGGGTTCTGCTCCACCTCTTGCACTGAGGAGAAAGTGAACACCCATTGTGCTGATCTTTCATACACCTCTTCCTGAAGGTTTTCTTTCCCCCTCTTTCAGTATGGATCTTTGGTTGCTGCTTCCATCGCTTGAAGAAGCACCATTTAGAAACATTCTTCATTTCTAGAGAGTTGTAGCATTCCTTAACATTGCAACAGGACCACATTACCTGCTTCTGTGAAAGTTGGGAGGGAAATGCCTTCCTTGGGACATGACCAAAATCCAGAAATGTCCAGTTTCAAGTCTGAATTATTATTCAGGCCAGGCTGGGACCTGGGTTACAGAACAACTAGCTTCTTGTGCACCGTCTGTCCTTATCTCATTCTCAGCTCTGGTTTCTGAACCCTCATTCACGAAGGTGAAACAAACAGAAACTAAAGGCTGGGCTCCTTTGTGAGGTTCACCTGTCAGGTATCTTGCATTGTTCCGGTTTCCAGATTAAAGCATCCTTATTTGTCCAGTCTTTTTACTGACCTTTTATCCTGTCTCTTTTAGTACCCGCTTTTAAGATTGTTTTATGCTGCTATATGTGTATGATGGTTTGGTTCTTGTTACGGGTGGGTTGGTTTCATGGCTGGGGATGGTAATTTTATCGTGTTGATTTTGCCATTGGAATTTCGGTTAGCAGCCTCAAAGAGGTCTCTGGAGAGGCAGCACAATCAATCAATCAACCCTCCCCCCAGAACTGCATGCAAAGTAGTTGGTGGAGCAGAAACAAAAGTCTTTTGGGGGCATGTGTTTGTTTTGGCTGTTTTAGTCAAAAAGGCATGCGTGTGAATTCTTCGATCCCCCATCGCACCACTCCGCAAACACATTTGGTATTTGCAGTAATTGCTCGTGATTTTTGACCCTTTAAGGCTAAATACCCTCTCTTCAAGATCTCGTGGGAACAGCCTGCCAATGTGATTGAATAATCTCACCTTGGCATTACTCCTTCCACCTGTGCTTGCCTGGCGATGCCCCAGAACCCTTTTATTGTCTCATTTATTACCCATTCTTCAGGCAATCGTCTCTCCAAGTGGCTCCCCATCACCATCAATCCAGAGAGACGGGGCCTGCCCTCCGGCTTACAAACTAAAAAAGACAAGAGACACAAGGAAAAGGGCGAGGAAAGGAATGTCGAGAAGGGAGATCAGTCTGAAAGTCGAAATGAACTTGGTGTTTATATCTTATCTTGCACCCGCCAGAATTCCTCTGCTGCTTGTTTTTGTTTGGATGGAGGAGGTGTGACTCTGTGGTTGGTGGCAGAGACCAGAGTGTCCTCTTCTCTTTTCTTCTGAAGACCTGGGGTGATTGGCAGTTGATCTTCTGGCAAGGGGCGGGGCAAGGAGGAGCTTCCTGTGGCTGCTCAGCCTCTGGCCAGTGGCAGAGGTGAGGCTGCCCTTGTGCTCTTCCCTGGGAGGGAAATAGGCACGACCTCTTGATCATCTTTAAGAATGGCCAACTCTTATTATACAAAAATGAAAGAGCAGCCCTACCAGATCAGACCAGTGGTCCATTCTAGTCCAGTAGCCATTTCCAATGGTGGCCAGTCTGGTACCACCAACGGGGTCTCCTGGCAGCAGAGTTCCCTCACTGACCATTCCCCACTAGCTGACCATTAGAAGCTTCCCACCCCAAAACCTGGAGGTCCTATTTGGTGTAGTGGTTAAGTGCACAGACTCTAATCTGGGAGAACTAGGTTTGATTCCCCACTCCTCCACGTGCAGCTGCTGGATGACCTTGGGCAAGCCATAGTTCTGTCAGAGCTGTTCTCTCAAGAACAGTTCTTGAAAGAGCTCTCTCAGCCCCGCCTACCTCACAGGGTGTCTGTTGTGGGGAGGGGAAGGGAAGGGAAAGGAGTTTGTAAGCTGCTCTGAGACTCCGAGTGAAGGGCAGGGTATAAATCCAATCTCCTCTTCTTCATCAGCAACGTAAATATCTCTAACTTTCTTTCTAAATACATCCAAGCCAGTGGCCAACTGGCCATAACTAAGCCAACTATCCACTGTGTGAAGCATTAGCCCTTTAGTCTGTCTTTTTAAAAAAATATTTTCAGTGCCAAGTGAGACAATACAATATTACAACTATGAAGAATCTGGAAACATACACTTTGGAAGTTAAAAACTTTTAAAAAGTCAAATTATATTCACTGAGATCAGAAGGGAACCAATGCAAAGTAAGATCTTTGGGGCCACCAAGGCCAAGCCTAAACTGTGATCATAATAGGAACAGATTGAGGGGTTTTAAAGCCCTAGGAACAATTTTGTTCTGGGCAAGATAGTTAAATTCGTGGAACCACTTCCTTTTAAAGTCTTCGTATAAAGAGATGTTGTCAGAGTAACAAACCTGGGCAGTTTATGTCTCCCAAATAACGTTTTTAGAACTTTTCTGACAAGTTTGACATGTGAGGGAAGGTCCTGAGAGTACAGTAAAATGTCGTCTAAGTAAATAATAACCCCCTTAAACAAGAATTCATGGAGGACCTCGTTAATCAAGTTCATGAAGACCCCAGGGGCCCCTTGCAGCCCGAAGGGCATTACCAGATACTCAAATTGCCCCAGAGGTGTGTTGAACGCCGTTTTGCCTTCGTCCCCTTGCTTTATCCGCACTCTGAAATAGGCGTCGCGCAAATCGAGTTTCGAAAACACTTTCCCTTTGGAAGTTTGCATCCCGGAACGATCTCGATGCTACAGTCAGTCTTACGATGGGGGGGTAATTCGTCAGCCTCTGCCTCCCCAAAAACCTGCGCTAGGTCATGGTATTCCGGTGGAAGGGTAGCCATGTCTTCTGGAGTCAGAACCCCACAGGGAAAGTTAATGGCGGGAGGACTACCCCACTCCCCACTCCATTTGTGGTCAATGCATTTGGGAGACATAAACTGAACCTTCCCCTCTTCCCAAAGTATGTAGGGGTCGTGACTGAAAAGCCACGGGGCGCCCAAAACCAACGTGAATTGGGAGTCTGGGGTGACCACAAAAGTTCTTAGTTCCCAATGTTCTCCAGCCCCCAACCTCAACGGCATGGTCTCATGTGCACACGGTTTCATGGGCGTAAAGTTCATTTGCGTAAAGATGATGGGGGATTTCAGTTTCTGGATGCCCGCCTCCAACCCAGTCACTACATTAGGGCTAATTAAGTCTCTCCCACAGCCCGAGTCAATAAGTGCTTTCACCCGCACGTGGGTCCCCAGGATTGGGTTAATTAAAGACACAGTCACGAAGAAAA
>NW_015167057.1:196951-205475 GCF_001447785.1 Gekko japonicus | reverse complement strand
GTTTGAATGCAAAGCAACTGAGGTGGGCTGATTTTTTCTCTAAATTCCAGTTCACTTTACACCATTTCCCTGGCGCGGCTAACTCCTTGGCTGATGGCTTGTCACGTCTCCCACAGCACGAAAGCCATCATTGACTCAATCTTTACTCCAGCCAAGCGAAAAATCTTCCCACGGCTCAGCAGGTGGCAGTGGGCCCCCCTCCTTCCCCTCTTGCGAAAGCATGGCAGGAACGTTATATTGACAATTTCTCTGCGGAAGATGAGAGGGTGGTGGCGGGACTGCCGGAGTGCAAAAAGGGGCCAAATGGGTTGTGGTATTCTAGAGACAAACTGTACGTTCCTATTTCACTGCGCAGGGAAATGATGGAAACGGCGCATGGCACTAAACTTGCAGGACACTGGGGGTTTGTGAAATCCCTGCACTTGTTACGTCGTCAATGCTGGTGGCCACACATGCGCAAAGATTTCCTGGACTTCGTACGATCTTGCCAGTTGTGCGCTCTCACAAAACCAAGGGGGGGAAAGACCCCTGGACTATTGCATCCATTGCCAACCCCAAGAAGGCCTTGGGAAGTTATTTCCATGGATTTTATCACTGACCTCCCTGCCAGCAAGGGAAAAACTGTCATTTGGGTGGTAGTGGATTTATTCTTGAAACAGGCTCATTTTGTTCCTTTCCCTTCTCTGCCCACGGCACGTGGGCTGGCCAAAGCATTCATGACACACATTGTGAGACTACATTCCTTACCGGCAAAGGTAATTTCGGACAGAGGTACACAATTTGTTTCCAAATTTTGGACAGAACTGATGCATATCATGGGGGTGGAACAGGTGTCCGATTCCCCATGCATTCGAAATAAATCCACGTTTGAAGAACAAAGTTAAATTTATTATAAAGCGATGGTTAGATCAGGAACACAAGAATTGTTAGGAATGACTACAGACCCCATAGGGAAACATAATAAAGGAACTTGAACCAGGTTAGGACCAATGAGTCCAATTCCCGCTGGCGGGAAGGCAGATAAAACTAGCGCCCAATTCCTTGGGAACACAACGGTTCTACAACATAAACACAAGTTCAGTTCTCAGGCATGAGATACACAATAAGCACAACAACGCCATAACTCCATCCCACCTCCAGCTGGTTGACCTTGAGCAGTTCCGCAGATGTAGCAAGCAAAAGACAGTAAACACCTACACAGGAGGATACAGGGGGGGATGGACAGAGCACAATGTCATATGTAGAAAAGAACACACCACCTTATGGCAGCTTGCTGACAGGCAGTGATCTTTTCCATTATAAATTGTTCCCAGATTTTGCGGTGCCAAATTGAAAGGATGGAACCTGAAGACTTCCAAGCATGAGCTATTGCTAATTTGGCTGCAATTAGGAGAGTAGCTATGAAGTCCTTCTCTAGTTTCAAAAGTGTGCTTTAGTCTGTCTTGAATCTGCCGCCAATCAATTTCATAGGTTGATCCATCAGTTCTAGTATTATGGGAGAGGGAGAGAAGTTTTCTTTCTATCCTCTTTCTTCACACCTTTTTTTTAAAAAAACCTTATTTTACTTCATATATATCCAGTTTACTTCATATATACCCAACAGGGTCCCAAAGTGGCTTACAACATTCTCCCCTTCTCCATTTTATCCCCACAGCAACCCTGCGAGGTAGGTTAGGTCAAGTGTGTGTAACTGGCCCAAGGTCACCCAGTGAGCTTCTCTGGCAAAGTGGAGATTCAAACCTGGGTCTCCCAAATCATAGTCTGACACTCTGCCGAGGACGCCATGCTGGCTCTCATGCGAAAAGGATCTAGGGGTCTTAGTCGACCATACACTGAACATGAGTCAGCAGTGTGGTGCGGTAGCTAAAAAGGCCAAAGCAATGTTGGGCTGTCTCAACAGAGGTATAGTATCCAGATCATGCAAAGTGATGGTATCGCTTTACTCTGCTCTGGTTAGACCTCACCTAGAGTATTGTGTTCAGTTTTGGGCACCGCAATTTAAGAATCAATGGGCTTTTCTATCCCCCTTTCCCTCTCAACCAGAAGATATATTGAGCCTGAAATAAAAGATACAGCCATTCAGTGTCGAAGCTGCAAGAGAGATTTCATTTCCAATTCCGTTTTCCAAGTTGCAGATATAGACAAGTTGGAGCATGTCCAGAGGAGGGCAATGAAGATGGTGAGGGGTCTGGAGAACAAGTCCTATGAGGAAAGGCTGAAGGAGCTCAGTATGTTTAGCCTGGGAAGGAGATGACCAAGAGGTGATACGATAACCATCTTCAAGTACTTGAAGGGCTGTCATTATAGAGGATGGCGCAGAGTTGTTTTCTATTGCCCCAGAAGGTTGGACCAGAACCAGCAGGTTGAAATTAAACCAAAAGAGTTTTCAGCTAAACATTAGGAAGAACTTCCTGACAGAGTGGTTCCTCAGTGGAACAGGCTTCCTCCTTAGCAGGTTTTTAAACAGAGGCTAGATGGCCATTTGAAAGCAATGCTGATTCTATTAACATAGGCAGATCATGACAGGGAGGACAGGAAGGGTTGCATCAGTGCTTAGTCCTAGTGGCTCTTTCTTACATGCCCAGGGAAATGGTGATCGTCACTTTGGGGTCAGGCAACAATTTTCTCAAGGCTGGTTTGGCTGGAGATCCAGGAGGGTTTTTTTTGCCATCTTCTGGGCATGGAACAGAGGTCGCTGGGGGTGTGAGGGGGAAGGTATTTGTGAATTGCTTGCACTGTGGAGGGGGTTGGACTAGATGACCCTGGAGGTCCCTTCCATGATTCTATATGCATGTTCTTTGAATCCCTTCTGTTCCAAACTTCAGAACCAAAGTCATTGGAGCTATTTATTTATACCCTCGCTTTTCTTTTTCAAAAGAAAAACCCAGGGTAACTAACAAAAATTGCATACACAGCAAACAAAAATTAACGCAACCTCATGGAAGGGGCCTGCTATATTGTGATTTCTCCTTCTGCAAAGCAGCTAGTTCCTGATGGAGGACTGGGTGGCAATTGTGCTAGACAGACAAACAGAGACCTTGTACTCAGTCCCTCCTTATGCTAAACTGCTGGATGGATGGCTGCTAACAGAGCCTGCAGTGTCCAGGATGCCAGGAAACATTAGCAAAACACGCTTGTGCATGCATGAGATAATATCAATCATCCTTGATGAACTGCAACTGTGGAACACTGATGTACCAAATATGAAATATCCACAAGAAGCCTTCTGAAATGATATTGTCGGAACTAGAATGCAGAACAAAATGGGTAGCCAGAAAAATACAGGTAAATCAAAACCAAATAACATCAATGGGCTTTTCTTTTCCCTTTTCCCTCTCAACCAGAAAATATATTGAACTTGAAATAAAAGATAACCATTCCGTGTCAAGGCTGCAAGAGAGATTTCATTTCCAATACCATTTTCCAAGATGCAGATTTGCATAGGATTTGCATTGGTTGGCCTTTGTTTTGCTGACGGTCACAATGTATCATGGAGTTTGTAGTCTTAAGGTTGACTAAGCAGTTGCTCTGAAGCATGCTTGTTTCCCTTGGAAGAAGAAAGGTGATTTGCATTAAAAAAGAAGAAGTTTAAAATGTGCAAAGAATACAAATGGATTTTTGCACAAAATGGATGAACTATCTTGATAGATGGCTTGGCTCTCCTTTACATATTTCCCTGTTAAGGATGAGGCTGCTTTTGGCACAGAAGTGTTGAAATGTTATGAAAATGCAGATGGCTTGGTGTAAAAGAGGTTGAAATGTCATGAGGCTATATCTAAAGCATGAACATGCTAAGCTCGTAAACAGATTGTTCAGAAGCATGCCAAATTGTGAAACGGATATGTTTAAAGAATGCTGGATATCCATTTGACCAGAACTCCAGGCTTTAAAATTTCCATTTGAGCCACTTGGGGGGGGGGAATCTGGCAAAGTGACGGGAAGTCTTGAAAGACACGTGCTGGATGCAATGAATCCTGGACAGTGATGTAAACAGCCTTGGTACATGATTACTAGACAATGAAAGGATGCCCAGCCCAAACTCATAGATCAAAAATACTGGTGTGAGGAGGACATCCAAAACAGATAGTTTGCTGAACAAGAGGACTGTATACAGCAGACTCCACTGCCCTGTCAGGGAGAAGACAGTAAATTTGTTCAACACAGTCCTTGAGCTGGAAGGAAAACTGAGGGACTTTCAATGGGCCTGTTCACATACACACATAAATCCATAGAGCTGAGATCGCTCCGTAACTGGCAGCCGAATGTGTGAACTGACTTGGTTGTGAAAAGTACAGCATTTGGAGTGTGGTGTGACATGAGGCAGTGTGAAAGTGATAACTAAGAATGTGTCAGTTTACAAAATGGCCATTTTTTTTTTCTCGGAACCCGTCAGTAAACTCTGTGAGATGTATGCAAATAGTTGCTGTTGTTTTTAAAGCACTTGAAACACAGGGAAAGCTATCCCTGATCTGAATAGCCGGGCTAGGCCAGTCTTGACAGATTTCAGTAGCTGAGCAGGGTTGACCCTGGTTAGTATTTGGATGAGAGACTACCACGGAATACCGGGGTGCTACGCAGAAGCAGGCAATGGCAAACCGCCTCTGAATGGCTCTTGCCTTGAAAACTCTAGGGGGTCACCAGAAGTCGGTTATGACTCAACGGCTAAAAAAAGCTCCTTCGCAAAAACTGTGCCGAGTAGATCAATATTGCACCCATTTTAAAGAGTCAGAAAATGAGGCTCAGAAAACAGATGCAGTTTAATCTGGATCAAACTTGGTGGGCACAGCAAAGTTAGCTACAACCAGTCTTGAACAGTAAGGGTATAAATTGAAGTAAGGGTATAAATTGAACTCAGTGGGATTGATTCCTGAGGAAATATTCCAAGGGGTTTCTGCACTGGTTATTTGCCCTGGGTTTGATGCTGTTTGGATGTGCATTTCCCCCCCTGCTTCCCCACAGCATCCTGGTGTATTCATGCACCTTCAGGGCTTTTCTCCAATGTTTCTCAAACCTGCTTCACTCTGAAGTTTTGGGAAAGATCATAACGAAGTCTGGATAGTTGCTGTGTGGGTGGAAAAATTCGGATTTTCCCGGTCCCACTCATGCAGCAGCCGTTTGCCCTGCTGGTAGCCATTTCCTCTCCACACTGCAGATGGGTTTTTTCCAACTGCCCACTGAAAAATCAGCCATCTTTGTTACAGAGATATGCTTCATTCAGTGTAGAGCCAGTTTGGTGTAGTGGTTAAGTGTGTAGACTCTAATCTGGGAGAACCAGGTTTGATTCCCCACTCCTCCACTTGCAGCTGCTGGATGACCTTGGGTAAGCCATAATTCTGGCACAGCTGTCCTTGAAAGAGCAGTTTCTGTCAAGAGCTCTCTCAGCCCCACCTACCTCACAGGGTGTCTGTTGTGGGGAGGGGAAGGAGTTTGTAAGCCGCTCTGAGACTCCGGGTGAAGGGCGGGGTATAAATCCAATCTCTTCTTCTTCTCTTCTTCTTTCACGTATCTCTGCAAGGAAGAGGCTAGAGACTTACTTCTTTAAAAAAATGAAAGCTGGGAATTCAGAAAACTCAATGCATATTTTGGTATAACTATACGTTGGTATAACATTATTAAATCACCATTTAAAAAAAAAAAACAGTACCAGGGAAACCTGCTACGTGGAAGCCCTGTTGGCTGCTCTGCTTTGTTAGCTGCCACAGCTGCAAGAGGGAAACTACACAAGCCTGGCCTTGTGTGGAAAACACTCTGGCCTAACGTCCCCTCAGGATGTCAATCATAATAAACTTTGCTGGATTGTGCCCGGTGCATTTAAGACAAAACGCTCTTGTGTGGAGCATCCAGACTACTTGTCTCCTGGAAATTAATACGCAAAGCTGGGTTAAATCCAAGCCGCTCAGATCCCCTGGGTTTCTTGGGGAACTTAAAAAACTCTCAAAGCACCAGGGGCTCAATTTAATAACAGAAGAATTGCCTTCACGGAGACAGACCCAAGGCCCACACAGGCCCAGCTAGAGGAGGGGCTGTGGCCAATGCTCCCTCTAAGCCATGAAGATTTGTGAGCAAAAATTCTACTTTGTGAACTACTGGCATTAAAGTTGCGAGCGAGCGATTTGGCTGCTGCATAAATGAGTTTGCTCTGGAGCCATTCTTCCCGAGCGAAGACAAAAATTTATGTGCTGGAGGCTAAAAAACTGTGAGATAGCTCACACTAGCTCAGCTTAGAGGGAATGCTGGCTGTGGCTTAGTGGAAGAGACCTGTTGTTGTGTGCAGAAAGTCCCAGGTTTCAATCCCTGGCAGCTCTAGTTTACACAGAAGAGGAGATTGGATTTATACCCCACCCTTCACTACCCAAGGGAGTTTCAGAGCAGCTTACAAACTCCTTTCCCTTCCCCTCCCCACAACAGACACCCTGTGGGGTAGGTGGGGTTGAGAGAGCTCTGACAGAAACTGCTCTTTTTTAAGAACAGCTCTTATCAGAACTATGGCTTGCCCAAGGTCATCCAGCCAGGTGCAAGTGGAGGAGTGGGGAATCAAACCCAGTTCTCCCAGATTAGAGTCCGCGCACTTAACCACGACACCAAACAGGAAAGACCCTGGAGAGTCCCTGTATGGAGGCATCAGAGCTAGATGGGCCAATTGTCTGACTGGATCAGTCAGCTTCATATGTTCACATCCCTGGGAAATTCACAAGAAGGGCATCATGCCACCTCTCCTTAATTATTGCTGGCTTCCCACAGGCAGCCTCTCCACTCCTTCGTATGGATATCCCATTCATCATAGCTAATAGCCATTGAGAAATCTATTCTACATGAATCGGCGTAATCCCGTTTTTTAAAAAACAGCAGAGCAAGTTGCCATCATTGGATCTCAGGGCAAGAACTTCGGTAATAAGTTGACTGGGTGCTGCATGAAGAAGTCATTTATCAGCCAGACGCTGGATCCTCCCCACCCCCCACCTGCCCGCCTCCAGTTCTAGAGAGCACAAAGTTTTCTCTGCCCACTTACCCCACACTGTTCCCATTTGTATAAACCTCTGTCATGTCCCCTCGCAGAGTTGTCTTTTTTTATACCCCAAACATGCAAGCCGGCGCTAAACTCCGGCATCTATTTTCGGTTCCCAGACTCCACACGGAGATATATGGAGCCGTAATAAAAGAGGGACCGCCTTGAACAAATGCTGTGTTCTTTTTCTTTTTTAAATGTGGATCACACCAGCCTGCAACAAAGAAATAAGAGGTTCTGAGCCTTTGCAGAATGCAGTGCTTCATCTGACTGGGGTCCAGTAGAAAGGGAAGGTCCCCAAAAGAGCACCGCGGGGAGAGCAGCTACCTGCTGAAGGTGCAGAGGCAAATTTATTCATAATTAAAAGAAACTGATGTGTTCAGCCTGGACCACAGATGGCTCTTTCTCGGTGGAATTATGTATATTTATAAGGTACGCTCTGGGGTGTGTGTGTGTGTGTGAGTACACCGTGTGGATACTGCCACACAGGATTTGTTAATCTAAATCAGTGAATCAGATTGGGAATGCGTTTTTCAGTACAATCAGGGACGGATTGGGACATCCAGTGACCCAAGAGCAAGCTACGTGACCCATAACAACATTGGTGACACAGCTGCCAGTTCTGGGTTGGGAAATACCTGGATATTTAGAGGGAGGAGCCTGGGGAGGGACCCGTAGAGTTCACCCTTCAAAGCAGCCGTTTCCTCCAAGAGAACTGACTGTGGTAACCTGGAGATCAGTTGTAATAGCAGGAAATCACCAGGTGCCACCTGGAGGTTGGCAACTGCAACTGACAGTGCCACAACCCCCTGCTCCTGGTGCCAGCGTCGCCTGCCCCGTAATGCTGTGAGGTTTCGTTCATCCTGGTCCTGGCCATAAGTTGCCTTCCAAGGCCATCACCCACTGGGGAACATTCCCAGTAGGGGCCAATCTGCCCTCGGCTATCAGGAGTGGTCTTGGTACCCTGCCCTGCCCTGGAGAGTCCAGCCTAGCCCGATCTCATCACCTCTCAAAAAGCTAAGCAGGGTCGGCCCTGGGGAATGGGAGACCTCCCAGGAATACCAGGGTCGTGCAGCAGAGGCAGGCAGTGGCCAACCACACCTGATCATCTCTGCCTTGACTTGATGGCATCAGCAACAACCCTTCTGTACCCTGTGAACTGACTCTGAGCAGGTGCAGCATCCCTTCCTTCCAGCTCTGTAACTACACCCCTAGGAACAGGGTTGTCAACTCTCAGCTACGAAATACCTGGAGATTTGGGGGTGGAACTTGGAGAGGACCCCGAGCAAAGGCATAATGCCACACCGTCCACCCTCCAAAGCTGTCCTCTCCAGGGGAGCTGATCCCGGTCACCTGGAGATCAGCTGCAATTGGGGGGGGGTGTCTCCAGGTGCTACCTGGAAGTTGGCAACCATATCTAGGAAGGAGAGGAGAGGCGGTCAGAAGACGGAGTTACAACCGGGCTTCCGCCCTCAGCCCCCGACCCCATTTTTGGCAACTCTGCCAGAGGAGCTCCCC
>NW_015167057.1:195781-196275 GCF_001447785.1 Gekko japonicus | reverse complement strand
GGGCGGTGCGGTGGCGGCGGGCGGCCCCGGCGCGCCGGGCGCTCTGGCTGCTGGCCGTGGGCGCCTCGCTGGGCTTGCTGCTGGCCTGGTCGTCCAACCGCCTGCTGCACTGGCTGGCCTTCCCGTCGCACACGACGGTGCGCACCGAGTGGAGCCGCCAGCTGGCCTTCCCGGCCGTCACGCTGTGCAACAACAACCCGCTGCGCTTCCCGCGCCTCTCCAAGGGCGACCTCTACTACGCCGGCCACTGGCTCGGCCTCCTCCTGCCCAACCGGACGGCGCGGCCGCTCCTGGCCGAGCTCCTGCGCGCCGAGCCCGAGCGCCTGCGCTGGTTCGCCAAGCTGGCCGACTTCCGGCGCTTCCTCCCGCCGCGCCACTTCGGAGGCATCTCGGAGGACTTCGTCGACCGCCTCGGCCACCGCCTCGACGACATGCTCCTCGCCTGCAAGTTCCGCGGCGAGCCCTGCGGCCCGCACAACTTCTCCGCCGTGAGT